>NC_089765.1:29866909-29964409 GCF_040412425.1 Macrobrachium rosenbergii
CAAAAAAATTCTGCCTCAGTCTATCATCACGCCAGCTGCATTATTATGCAGTTTTCACATAAAATAGATTTTGTGGATTAAACATGATTTTTTTTCGGTTTATATGGGTAAATTGAATAGGAATCGAAATTGTTGCTGCTATTCAAATGCTACTTTTGCATACCAACCCATCCTCTGTAAGCCTGTGCAAGTATATAAGAACCAACTTGTTTTTAGCTGAAACCTGAAAGTGAACCAAACCAGATGAAAGTACCAAAACATAATGTTCTAAAACTCCAGGATGTCACCAGAAAAAGAAAGAAGTTGCTCTTTCTTAATATATAAAAAAACAAAGGTCAGCGAAGAAGAAAAGAACATGATACCTCGGCTTCAAATCTCCCGGGAACCTCGAACATCATTAAATGAAGGCGCCATGTGTGTGTGTGTGTATGTATGTGTGTTTGTGTGTGTTTCTCTCAACCGAATGTCTCGGTGGCTTAAGAGGGGGAAACTTGCATTTATCTGGACGTTTGAGGGACGTTCATAGCCTATTTAATTCGGAGTCGCGTTCCTGCGATGTCGCGATAGGGGCTTCGCACGAGTTATTGCTCGGAGACAGACCTTACATTATTGTGCTTTTATTGTTTGGCTTCTCGGTTGTCGTTAGAAAGCGTCCGACTTTTCCTTTTTTAGATTCTTTAATTATTTACTCATTTGCTTCTTCGTCGTCACGGGGTCTTTTAAAGGAAGTCTGGGAGTCCATTTTAAATAAAGAAATGTTGATATATTAGTGTTAATTAGTATAATTACATTGCTGATCTGAGTATTTAATTATTTGCTGTTCATGATGAATAATCAGGGACGGTAATTACACATGGAAAGGATTCTGTTTGACAGTTATTTGATGTTTGTTGATTAATGTTGATTTAGTATTAATTTTTTAATAATTTTGTATTTCAGTACACATGTAAGTATGGATGAGCGTACTTTATATATATATATATATATATATATATATATATATATATATATATATATATATATATATATATATATATATATATATATATATATACATATACATATATATAAATAAATGTTTTTGTCTGTATATGTATTTGTATGTGCATTTCAGCATACACTTTTTCCTTAAGTAAGAATTAATTTAATGGGAAAGCATTGAAAGTAGTTGCCATCCGTTTCTTAGTAAATCGTTGGTATCACAGTGAACTTCAAAATACAATAATGATTCGGAAGATTGTTTAAATAAAATCTTTCTTGAGAGAGGTCAAACCGGACAAACTCGTCTCGGTTTATGTCAGATTTCTGAGAGAGGGGAGAGAGAGTGTGTCCCCATTTATAAAAGTATAGCAAATTTAGCTATTGTCATTTTATCTTGAGTTGAGTGTGAAAACTGTTCAGGACACGTTACCGTTAGCGGTGATAAGGAAAATTCTCTCTCTCTCTCTCTCTCTCTCTCTCTCTCTCTCTCTCTCTCTCTCTCTCTCTTGGTACTCCATTGGTACTGTAAGGGCATTTTCTTCCGCAATATAAGAATTTTGAAGTGTATGGAATTAGGTTCAGTGTGCATTGAAAACTTACAGTATTTTTTGTATGTAATTCAATTTTTTGTCGCTTTTTCGATAGTATACTGTACATGTATAAGGGCTTGAAGTCTGAAGTTCTTTGTGTCACTGATGCTAACATAATGGCAGTGATAGGAGCACTGAAGATAAATTCGTTGAAAAACATGTAATGAACCCGTTTCAGCGTAAGGAAAGGCCTTACAGAAAACGATCATTGTGAACGTCGTTGAAATAATGTGGAGATTTTAATCCTCTTACGTTTTTCCCTTTCGAAAGCCCATTCACATTGTAACCTTTCTCCGGTCAAGGGGCCACGTGAAGTAATATGGGAAAGCGAGCGGGTTTTAGGAAGATAATTCTTTCTTCCTCATTATTTTTTGTATCAAGAATAGTGGGAGGCATTATATAAAAAAAAGCTTAAAAGAAAACGATATCAAGAAAAAGGAAATCTCGGGTTTAATCCTGAGGCGTTTGGTTCATAGTTCTCTTCACCTGATTGGCTGTTTCGACCTAATGACCATCTATGCGAGAAGATACGGTGTTCCCCTAAACTCCTCGCCTTTGGAAGCCTTTTTTCTTCCTTTTTTCAGTCTTTTTTATTTTAAAGGGTCGGGAGCTCTTGCGTGACTTGGACGACAGGTTCGGAGGAAACGAGAGAGAGAGAGGGCAATTATGGGTGGGCCCTTAGGGAAGGGAGGGGGTGGGGAGGGGAGGAGGAGGAGGAGGAGGAGGGGTCAGTGTTTCACTGTTGGAACTGCTAAGTCCATTGCTAAAATGAGAAACAGCGATTTTTTTCTCCAAACTTTCTCTCTTCCAGTTTTTTGTAATGACACAACTGATGGACTGATGTACGTTGATCATTATTAATTATTAAACTAGAAGATAATAAACTATATAATTATATATATATATATATATATATATATATTATTTATATAAATATATTATATAATGTATAATATATACTGTATGTATGTGTGTGTTTGTTGTGTTTCAGTATATGAAACACACAAGTACACATACTTGCATAGAGGAACATATTATGAGTTTGAGCCTAAGATACAGAGTGAAAGGGTGTTCCGAGGCACATCAGTTAAGTTACTGGAAATCGCTGAAAGTGATAATGTAGAATTAGTTGTTATTAAACATCATTATTCTGTATTGTTACCATTAAACATCACTCTTATTATTGTAATCTTTATCTCGTATAACAGATATCGAGAATCAGTGAAGTTGCAGAATTCCTCGTCATTTCTGGTATAGTAATACGTAATGTTGAATATCTAAATTAAGAAACGCGTAACGTCTGTCCTTTTCTTCCTTTAGTTCGTTTTCGTGTTTTTAGTTTTCTGTAAAAGAAAACTATTGAGATGGCTATTTGTCTGTCCGTCCGCACTTTCTCTGTCCGCCCTCAGATCTTAAAAACTACTGAGGCTAGAGGGCTGCAAATTGGTATTTTGATCAGCCACCCTCCAATAATCAAATATACCAAATTGCAGCCCTCTAGCCTCAGTAGTTTTTATTTTTTAAAGGTTAAAGTTAGCCATAATCTTGCGTCTGGCTACGATATAGGACAGGCCACGACCGGATCGTGGTTAAAGTTTCATGGGCCGCCGCTCATAGAACATTATACCGAGACCATCGAAAGATAGATTTAGTTTCGGTGGCCCTGATTATACGCTGTACAGAAAACTCGATTGCGCCGAAGAAACTTCGGCGCATTTTTTACTTGTTCCTTTCATTTTGACTTGCCCTGACGACAAGTGAAGCCTCTCTGGCGCATCCGGGGATATTTTATGGAAGAAAGTTGAGTTGACAGGTTGATTTTATCTTTTTTATGAGGAGTGATGACCTTAGCATTTTCATAATAATGGCGTCATGTATGAGAAGGCCTTTATTATTATTATTATCATTATTATTATTATTATTATTATTATTAGTATTATTATTATTATTATTGATGACGACTTAAATTACAGTATTTCCTTCAATGATAAGAAGAGATTAACAGAGAGCTGTGGACAGATCGTTCTACCATTATTATTATTATTATTATTATTATTAAATCGTCGCTGATTTCACATGCTGCGTACTTGACCCATCAGTATGCACCTATGGTTCCATCGATCACCGGGCAGTGATTAGGAGGATAGCAACCACACGCGTCGCCGTGAACGTCCGGCATACACAAACAGCGTAGATTTGAATTATGATGAGTAAGTGTTTTGTAAGTACATTCAACTGCTGTCAGGCCTGTCCTTTTAGGAGGTGTTCGCGTGTTTCGTCCAAGGGGCTGAAAGGACGTTGAAGGGAATCTTTCATTATTTTCTGAATTCTTGGGCGAGAAGGAATTCATTTACAGAAAGTAAATGTATGCCTAAACGCTCAAAGTGTATTTATGTATCTTGACACACGTTCGCGGTAGCATATGATAGAATTTAGGAATGTATACGCATGTTCCGTGTATATATACATAAATGTGTATGAAACTTCATTCATACCTTTTCTCTTTCAAGTGGCTTTGCTGCTTAAGTTGGCTGTGCCCTAAATGTACAGTATTTAACCCTCCATTCCCTCAGTTACCATAAAATTCATGTTTGATTCATTAATGTTGGCTGGAGTCAGCGTGTTTTGGCGTAATTAGCACTGCCAGTAACGTGTACTTTTGTTTCTCTCTCTCTCTCTCTCTCTCTCTCTGGGTCTCATAGCTCAGTGGTAGGTCTCTGGCACACATCAAAGCATCTCTGTATTGGAATCACTGATGAGGTAGGAGTGATATGGGTGCATTTTCTTAAAACCCAGGATGACCCTTTGTTAATATAAACAGAATATTGTATATGAAAGCTAGTTGGCTGCTGACAGTCGCAGCTTTTGTGAAGAGAAGAAAAGTTAGAAAAAAATACTGAACGTGAGAGGCTAGTCTTCCGATGAAATATATATTATTATCATAACTGAAAACGGAGTAGTGTCGACAAGGTAATCTTCACCTAAGATGTGATGTGCTGTTTGTGTGATTATAAGTTACTACCTCGTTCGCTCTCATTTCACTTTTGCCGAAGATCGGGTCGTTCCTCAGATGAGGTAACAGCGGCATCATCCATCCGTCTGTGCATCCATTCATTCGTCGATCGAGTGCGGTAGTGACTAACCACCGGGTCCGCCAAGGGGAGTGAGTATTCTGCGCTCAAAATAGAAACCTCGGGAGTAGTCTGGGCGTGGTCGGGTTAATCATTCCGAACTCATGCTTTATTATTATGGCGAGGAAATTGTTAGGCGTTTTCGCATTATTTGCAGTCATTCTCTCTCTCTCTCTCTCTCTCTCTCTCTCTCTCTCTCTCTCTCTCTCTCGTATGTATGTATGTATATATATATAATATATATTTATTTATTTGATTATTTTATTTATTTATTTATTTATTTATTTACTTATTTATTTATTTATATGTGTTTGTGCCTTTGTGGAAAATATGTATGAATGTATTTAAGTATGTATATCACAGGCCACTGTAACTGAACGCTTCCTTTTGTGAGTGTGTGATGGTATAAATTTCTTTTCCTTACATAGGATTCAGAGTATTGTTTATTGGTTACGTTTTAATTTAGTTTGTTCTTCTCTTTCACGATTAAAAACTTAAAGAATTCCCACATCTGGTCCTTAATTATGCCCTGACACCAATACACGATGGGGTAGTTAATAAGTCATCTGACAGAGCACTACGTCGTGTTCGGTCTCAGCCTTGTGCTCTCCTTGACTCCTTCCATAAGTCTCTAACCTCTTGTGTCTCCTCTCACGAATGTCTGATATAGTTTCTTTATTTAAACCCAGATGAAGTCTTTGGTCTGTATTGACACCTAAATGTCCTTCAGAGAAGATTGTTATATATGTACTTGTCGTTATTCCCTTCCAAGAGAATGTTTGCCTGTACAGCTGATTAGGAATACAGGGAGACTGGTATCTTGTATAGCCTGGTGTCGACAAACATAAATACGCACATACACTGTAACTATATATATATATATATATATATATATATATATATATATATATATATATATATATATATATATATATATATATATATATATATGAATTGAAAAATGAAAACTGAATTGGAGCTAGTACTTTCATCATTCTTTGGGCATTGCTAGTCTTTAGATGTCAGCAGAAAGAAAAAATTTTGGCCTTAATTAAGCTTTACATTTTTCCCTTTAGATCTTGATATACATTTTGAGATCATCTGATAAGTCCTCTGATTTTTTTAGGGTGCGCTCGCTCATAAGTATATGACCAGCTTCTTTTTCCACGCTCACCTGATAGGCCTCGTAGCAAGGGCAACATAACGTGTTGTAGGCTGTAGTTGTCAAGAGCACACAGATCACGAGTAGGCCTTAGGCCTTGGAGTACACCTTTCCTGTTTATGCTAATGAGTCGGCGGGAGTGATTCGGTAATAGTGTTCACTCACATATACACAAAGCGACGAGTGGAAAAATTATATATATATATATATATATATATATATATATATATATATATATATATATATATATATATATGTAATAAATGTATTGATAATTAGGATAGTGGGATTTTTATGAAAGATATACATAATCATTTACATGATTCTGTAATGTGAAATCTGAAGGGGAAAATAGTGCTGTAAAGACATAGCTGCGTAACCTAATAAGGTTTTTAGTATAAAGATGAAAGGAATTTGTGAAGAACTGAAAAGCATCTGTTTTTGAAAACATTCCGGAGGCGAAGTCTAACTACGGCACAATGCTGTTATGTTGTAGTCATTTCTGGTCAGAGGCCTCTTGCACATATTATATTTAACGACGTTGACACTTGCTTGCATTGTTACCAAAGCATATGGAATCTAAGAACGTTGTCATTTCCTTCTGTGCGTGTTACACACACCTCCCTCACACTATAGTTAGATAATTCTGGGTTTTAGTCATAAAAAGAGAGAAATAAATCATATACATATATATACATACATACACACACACATATACATATATATATATATATATATATATATATATATATATATATATATTTCCTTCTATTTTTTGATTAATATTATATATATATATATTCTATATTTGTGATTAATATATATATATATATATACTGTATATATAATGCATACACACATATATACAAACATGCATTCACACAGATCATACACTCATATATATATATATATATATATATATATATATATATATATATATATATATATATATATATATATATATATATATGGGTATAATCTGTGTGTACGCATGTTTGTATGTGCGTGCGTATGCATTTGAACAAGTGAAAACGAGCTAATCGGAGGAAATCACGTCCCCTGGCCCGATTACTGTTCGTTCCCCCAATACGCGAGTAGTGAGGAAACATAGCTCTCCGTAAATTGGAATTGATAATGTCTGATGTTACGTAGATGATGACCTCATTACCAGCTAAGAAATGGCTTTCACCTTTTCCTGCCAGATGGCACTGATAACCAATCATTGGGCAGACATGCACAGAGACTTCTTGTCGTTGTTATTGTTACTTTTTGTTTATGTTTATCTCTCTCTCTCTCTCTCTCTCTCTCTCTCTCTCTCTCTCTCTCTCTCTCTCTCTCTCTCTCTGTGAGGTTATTGTTTGTGGTAATTTTTTTTTTTTACTCATTTTCGTAATTGACGATTTCGCCCTTATTAGAAGTAGTAAAATAACACCCAGAAATTGATTAGGGTGTTTAATATCAACAAACATATGACAAGAAAACTTAACGAGTATCGACCAAAATTAGCGAAACTTCTTTCTGGATGCAGTCCGGTGCTTTCACTTCTGTCTAAGAACTAAGCAACAATATTGAAGACGCAGAGAGAGAGAGAGAGAGAGAGAGAGAGAGAGAGAGAGAGAGAGAGATCCTAAATAGAACTACAGGTAGAAAATGCTAGATATTACGCAGTGCAAAGTGTATGTATGGTTGCATTTATCTTTTCGCTGTAAATAAAAAATCCGAAGCACCTTGGATAAATAAGGACTTTGCATACTTCTTATTACTATGCATCATTAGAGAAATTTATTTCTGGTGATAGAAATTCATTTCTCGCTATAATGTGGTTCGGATTCCACAATAAGCTGTAGGTTCCGTTGCTAAGTAACCAATTGGTTCTCAGCCACGTTAAATAAGTCTAATCCTTCGGGCCAGCCCTAGGAGAGCTGTTAATCAGCTCAGTGGTCTGGTAAAACTAAGGTATACTTAAACTTACAGTACTGTGTTGCTTTTGTTGTCAGTTGTATGTTTGTTTGTTTGTGCATTCATCCAAACGTGAGATATTATCATTTTTTAGTTACTAGAATTTACATACTCAAACAAGCATCCACAACTTCTCTGTTTTCCCTGTAGTTTTTGAACGCTTCCCACCAGTCTTTGCAACCCGGAAAGAAGTGAATGGAGAAAATTTCCGCCTGTCGTTGATTTCGAACCCACGATCACTTGGAGACGGAGGTTAGTTTTAACTAGACAAGGAAAAGAAATTAGCTTATGTAAAGATCTGTCTAATTCTTATACAATTTCAGTAGAATGTATACGGAGAAATTATCATTACAGCCGTTATATCCTGTTTTGCATATTGGCTTTATAGGCTGAAATATATACCGGTATATATGCGTGTGTAGTTTGCGTATATGTTTTTTAATATATAACGGTTATAAACATTATCTTCTTACTGAACCGACCCAAAAGAATCCTGACGTAACACAATTGCCGTCATTGAAGGAGTTGTCAGTTACTAGGCCCTCTTAGTGTTGCATGAGACCCTGTTGCCCTTTTTGCCTGTTTCGGACGGTAGAAGAACCGACTTGCTGTGAGGGAATGGAAGAGTACAGGAACGTCATTCATTTCCGAAACATTGCCCCAGAAGGTGTTGTGAAAACGAGAGTAAGAAAGTACTGGAGAAAGCGAAGGAGAGAAAGTGAATGAATGAATGAATGATTTTGTAACGAGAAAGGAGAATCTCTCTCTCTCTCTCTCTCTCTCTCTCTCTCTCTCTCTCTCTCTCTCTCTCTCTGTGAACGGGGTAAGTGTAACGCCAAATTTTTCGTAATCAAGCGTCTTAGGATTTTGTGACCTTTATTCAGAATGGTATACAACCAGGACCTCTCTCTCTCTCTCTCTCTCTCTCTCTCTCTCTCTCTCTCTCTTTTTGAACGCTACTTTTTAAAGTTTCCTGACTTATAATAACAGTTTTACCAGTGTGAAGCTACCAGAGCGTAATTATATATATATATATATATATATATATATATAGTATATATATATATATACATATGTACATATGGTGAAACTAAAGAGAGAGAAAGTTAGAAAGAGGTATTTGACAGCAGTATCGGATACTGCAAGTCGTTTGACAGCTAAATGAAGAAACCTTGGGTTTGGCCAGTATTTGGATTGGTGAGCGCCAGTCGGTGCATAAGTATCATGTACATCAGTGGGCCGGTTGTGGGACTAGCAACCTGACCCCTTAAATAATAGATGCATATATATATATATATATATATATATATATATATATATATATATATATATATATATATATATATATATATATATAGGTGTGTGTGTGTGTCTGGATACGAAGTAGCTCTTGTATTCGGTTCATTGTATCTTTGAGGCCCTACCTGGGCAGGTGACCGCGGCTGGAGGGTGCCAACTAACCTAAATCGGAGCCGCTATTCGAAGGTGTGGCTGTAGGGAATAGAGCGGCTGGCATTAAAAATGGACCGGTATCAGTCGTGGGTGCTCCGAGTCTATAGAAATGGAGGGGACAGGCACGGGTCAGCTATTTCATTCAAAGACCCGGGCCTCCACCTTCCCCCTCCCCTCCCCGCTTCTGAGTCCCTATATAACAGCGTCACGTGGACTGCACGTGTGAAAGTTCCTCTACCTCCGCGTGGCTCTTGTAATGATATCTTAATTGAGAATGTGATCTTTATATACATATGTATGTGCGCGCATGTGTGTTCCTCATTATTGAGTGTGACTAGTCACTCATCTCCACCTCGAGTTCGACCAAGTGGGGTAGAGGGGGGGGAGCGGATTCATGCCCTTTTCCGGGAAGATCCATTGTGCTTTTCTTGATCTAACTGGTGAATGTGTACACTGTAGTCAGTAGCCTGTGTTTGGTCGCGGCCAGTTCTTGCTGAGACCTGGAAGTCTAGTACTTGGGGCAGTCACCACGAGGGAAAAAGGTATCCAGTATATATATGTATACATATATAACATATATATATATACAGTATATATATTTATAGAGAGAGAGAGAGAGAGAGAGAGAGAATGATTATAGAGTACATATATATATTTGTCATAAGAAACTACTTTTAAAGTTATTTATTTATTTATGCTTAAGTTTCCTTTTTTAATTTACAGTATTACGGCGTCAATAACCTAAGAGTTGTGACACCAGTTTTAGTAGCTATAATGAATCAATCAGAAAGAGAGAGAGAGAGAGAGAGAGAGAGAGAGAGAGAGAGAGAGAGAGAGAGAGAGAGTATATGTGTGTGTGTGTGTGTGTGTGGACCCCAAGAAGATTGTTGTGCGAAAGTTGAGTAATCGCAAGTGTCTTTCTTGGTGTGACCTCTATTTTGACATCTGAAACTGTCCAACCTATCATTAAGGCTCGACCGATTCCCCAAAAACTGTGTCAAGAAAGAGGAGTCGACGTTTAGTCGACATGATGTGTGAGATGTCTTAACGTTTCGGTGCTCTTTCTTATGTCGAGTGGATTACCGATGGCAGTGAAAGGAACCTCCCTCTATAATTTGGGCAATAGGCGCACTGGTGAATAGTGGCCCTGAGAAGTGGGTTTATTGTAGTTCATCTGTATGTATAATTCTAATCTCTGCACTGTATATACAGGTAATGAGTTACGAGGCAAATTAGCACGCGAAATATACAAAGTTTGCATGTCTACATGCATCAACTTCGTCTTTATACAACTATAGAAGAAGGAATGAGATAAATACGCGAATGAAAACTTTTTTTGCAATATATGTCAGGTGCATTGATGTATAGTGCTGCTGTGTGTATTTTTACTGTGTTTTATTCGTACTAGTCTTTCTTCTCTGATCTGTTATAAAAACTATATATGTATGTATGTATGTATATATATATATATATATATATATATATATATATATATATATATATATTTATATATATATATATATATATATATATATATATATATATATATATATACATATATTATATATATATGTATATACACACATACATACATACATATATAATTTTTATACCTAGATAAGAAAAGAAAGACAGGCACGAATAAAACACAGAGTAAAAACACACACACTAGCGCACGTGCCGTGTCTGCACGCCGCAGTATTTTCCACTTAACGCATTCGACAATCACCAATTTTCTGAGGGTTCTGTTTTCTTTTCTTTTTCTTTTCTTTTCTTCAAAATTCTGGCCGCAAAATCAGAACAAGTACAAAGAGGTTAGCCGTAAATCATACCAATTGTGCGGTCAGCCGAAGCGTGTGGGAGTTCCTGTGGGCGACGGATTCTCCAATCAGTGGGAAAATTGGGGCTTACGAGGTACGGCCAAGTACATATCGTCATTAGCATAAATACTCTCGTTGATGGGTTTTCCTTCGTTTTCAGAAATACACCCGGGGGAGGCAACTTCCAGACGCTTTGAACTGATTATTTGATTTCTTGATTGCTATGGATTCATTTACAAACAGTATACTGTATATATAACAGAGAGAGAGAGAGAGAGAGAGAGGGTTGTTGCAAATAGAATATTTGTGTATGCCCAGCATGGCACTGACCCTTCTCTCTCTCTCTCTCTCTCTCTCTCTCTCTCTCTCTCTCTCTCTCTCTCTCTCTCTCATTCGGAACTGTTGTTTCAGAATATGTAATATTCATCAGTATCCTTTGATGATTTTGTAATAACCTTGAAAAATCTAACTCTAATTTCGTCACGGTTTTCCGATTTGACAGAAAGGGCTAGGTGACAACGCCTGATGTGGTTTTTCATCTTTTGAGAAGACGGTTCAAATTTATCAATAGTTTTTATTTCAACAATTTGGCCCGGGCAAACCCAAAACATTTTAGACACTGATCTCTTCCGCTAACGTTGATTGATTTGACACTGGCCACGGTAATTTGATGGTGATAACATGTCAAAAGGTAAATTATTTGTTAAAATTATTAATCAGTAGAAATTCGTTCATTATTTATTTTTCATTTTTCATTTCAAAGTAAACGATTCATGAGAATGCGAGCTTTCGTATGGTATTTCCTTATAAAAAATCTAGAACACCGTGCAACTGATGCGCGAATCCAATATTGATAAACTTGATAATTGTCTCCAGGTCTGTATCAGAAGTAGGTAATTTATGTAATTATTTAGAAATTCTAGCGCTGTCATTATTTTCTTATTGCAGTTATTTACAAAAAGGTTATCCAAAGGTCATCAGGGAAAATATACAGGAAATTCCGCCTCTGATGTCTGACGAGGAATATATATATATATATATATATATATATATATATATATATATATATATATATATATATATATATATATATATATATATATATATATATATATATATATATATATATATATATGTGTGTGTGTTTGTGTGCGTGTGTGTGTCTGTGTGTGCGTGTGTGTATACAGATAGAGAAAGAGTGTGTGGAAATATTTTCCCAAAGTACTGAGGAAAAGGTAGAGAGAGTTAAATAGTACGGTTGATGACACGCATTGACTACGAAAAGCATGTAATGATCAGCCATAAACATACCTCAGGCATCCAGAATTCCTTATGATTATGACGTGAAAGACTGCAGTTGACTTTGAACTGTATTCTTTAATAAACATAACAACTGCTCGTTTACATTTGTAAGCCAGGGTTCGCTGTGTTGTTAACGTAAAACGGTTTCACTAAGAGAGAGAGAGAGAGAGAGAGAGAGAGAGAGAGAGAGAGAGAGAGAGAGATTATCTCTATCCTGACCGCAAAATGCATAGGTTGACCCAGTTGTTCCCGCAAGGGTCAGGGTCTAAAGATTTTTCTTGTAATTCCTCCTTTTCTTTTCGTTTAGTTTACTTCCCCTCGGTTTCTTTTCCTTGTAATAGAGAGGGAGAGAGTTGCAGAGGGATAACCTCAATTGAAACCTCACAATCTCCCGAACGCGAAAGACGATCTGATATTATTCTGGATTAATATTCTTAGGAAAGAGGGTGTGGTCTATACCCGTTGTCACGAAGTAGGGTACTTCGGAGGGTCACGTTCAAACCGATTTCAGATGGAAAGAAGAGATCTGTTTCGATTTAGCAGTTCAGAAGGCGTGAAATGTTGAACATGAAGTTGGCGGATTTTTTATGCTTTTTTTCTACTGGGTGGGGGAAGGGGGATGAAGGAGGGAGATCCAGAAGTGCTGCCTTTCCTGATATCTGGAACTGTTTATTGAGGCGAGGTTACTAGCCCATCTAATTCGATCCCTCTGGTGGAGATGTATGTGTCCCCGTTTAAAAACCAGTGTGCCCCTGTTGACCTGAGCTGGGAATTAAATTACCTGGGATAGTCGGCAGTGGTGAGTTGCTGATAGGATAGAGAAAGACATTTAGTTAGCAGCCTCCTTCCAGATACTTGAGCCGGAATGTTGGAAACATCTAGAGCTGCCTAATTTTTAGAGAAATTGGATCATGATAACTGACTACTATTCAGAATCATCATGAAATGTCTGGCTGTAAAAACCATGATTTTAAAGAAAAACGTTTCTTATACTTTTTACATTATTTACACCAATATACAAGAATATTCATTATATATATATATATGTATGTATATATATATACATATATATATATATATATATATATATATATATATATATATATATATATATATATATATATAATTATGTATTTATTTTTATATAAGGTTTTTGTTATGTATGCCAGTATTAGATAAAAAAAAAAGGAACTGCCTGTGCTTGGTAGTTGACATTTGTACCAGAGAACATGGCCTTAGTAACTGCCCAGTATTGTGAAGCCTTTACTGACGAAACCTCTAACCAAACTTTTTTTTTTTTTTTTATGTCCACCAGGAAGGAGCGTCAAGTGTTCTTGTCTCCATCCTTTTTGAATAGAAGAGTTGAAAAGAATCTCTAACACCAATCCAGACGTGTGACACGAATACTTTTTCTGTATAACAATGACTGTGCAAGAAACACAAATGGCCGATCGAAAAGAAATGTCTTTCATCGGGTTTCATTGTTGTGAGTGAACCGAGAGAATTGGAACGAGCCATTTTTCATCATATCTTTTTATTTCACAATTTCCATGTTGCCACAGATAATGAGAAAACTTTGCAGTGAAATATTTCTCCTACTTAGACTCTCTCTCTCTCTCTCTCTCTCTCTCTCTCTCTCTCTCTCTCTCTCTCTCTCTCTCTCTCTCTCTCTCTCTCAGTTACCATGAGGGAATATTAAAGAAATAGTATTCAGTAGGTAACCAAGAAATGTCTTTTCTTAATGACTCACTCAAAGCTTCAGACTTCAAAATGGGTCTGCACTAAATCCGTTGACTGTGAGTAGCAAAGAGAAAAATGTTTTTCTTATTACCATTGATGTAATGTCTGTATACTTCCAGAAGCTGTCCGTATTTGTAAAATAAACCTCGAGTGTTATTTAGATTACAGAATACAGTCATACTGCTTAGTACGTTCTATAATTTTTACGCAACTGTTTCCCAATTCGTCCTTTACAGGAAATAACGTTATTTTACTGTGCCATTTTTAGCCCTTATTGCCGTTGAACAGAGAAATTGTACCGAGTGAGTTATACATACACACACACACACACAGGCACAATGTTTATATGTGTATATATATATATGTGTGTGTGTGTGGATATATATATATATATATATATATATATATATATATATATATATATATATATATATATATATATATATATATATATATATATATATATATACATATGTATATACAGCTAAAAAGACGTTGTGAATTCTCTCTCGTGCTCCTTTCGAAAATAAATTTGACATTTAGGTTATGATTTTTTTCACAAATTTTGGAGAGTTTGCTTTTCAATTCTCCCCAATAGATTTACCCCCTATTCGACTCCTCCATTTCCTCACCTCCCTTCACAGATGGCGTCACAAAGGCAAAAATCATCGATATTTCCAACTTTTATTTGAAGTTTATTCTGAAGTCTTATTTCTGACAGAAATTATACCATCGTTTTAACGACTTTCCTGTCCTGATTCGCTAAGTGGTCAGTGTCGTCGACTTCACCGCTGCTCATTTTCCTCCTGTTGCCCCATCCCGATCGCTAACACTGCCCTGATACCCCGACCAGGGAAAAGTTGGGCCAGATATTGTTAATGGGGCACCAGGAAGTGGCATCCGAGATCAGAGAGCAGTGCTTGTCATTAGTAGCAGATGAGTCGAAAGTGTGATTTATAATAATGATGCTGACGACCTTCTGGACGTCCACGCAAGCAGCTACCCCTTCAACCTCCCCATTCTCCCCACCTTTCCGTCAGCCTTCCCCCTCCTCCTTCGCGGATATTCTACGTGCCTTAGGAAGATTTATTTTCGCGTTTCGAAATCAAGTTCTCCGGAATTCTTAAACGGAATTTGTGGACTTTTGGGGTTCCTGATTAGAGACTGATTTCGGGGCATTATAATGGAGAACGTAATCATGTAGTCATCATGAAAGTGGGGGCCCCCCTAAAAAAAAAGCTGGTAATATATTCTTCGTATGGTTATCAGTGGTAGTTTACAAATACTCGTGTTTAGAAAGTTGATGAGGAATTTATTATTTTACCTTAGTTATTTTGGTTATTTTCGTTCCTGTGTATTGACATATCTATCATAAAGATTCATATATATATATATATATATATATATATATATATATATATATATATATATATATATATATATATATATATATATATAAATGTATGTACGTATGTATATATACATATATGATGTGTTTGTGTGTGTGTGTAAATGTTTGTCTGTTTGCACAAATAATTTATAATTTAAAGATTTGAACCTAAAATAATCGATTTAAAAAAAAAACATGCGAAAAAGTTTTTTTTTCACACATGAGAGATAAAATAACTAAATACTTTCAGTAAATCTATTTATAGACATCCAAAAGGACTTTTTGTCCATCTTCCTCTTCGTGATGACATTTCTCTGATACTCATTGCGAGATCAGATCCTCGTGATTAATGGCCAAATGCCAGAATTCTACACCAGGTATTAATAATAGTCCACTCGAGATTGATGTTCATGTAGTCACAGATTGGCCCTTGGCGACAGCCCTTTGAGAGAGAGAGAGAGAGAGAGAGAGAGAGAGAGAGAGAGAGATAGAGATAAAATGGGAGTTGTGTGTGTCTTTGAGAGAGAGAGAGAGAAAAATAAGGGTTTGTGTGTCTGTGAGAGAGAGAGAGATAACAGGTAAACGATAGAGATATAAAATAAGGGTTGTGTGTATTTGAGAGAGAGATGAAACAGGGGTTTGTGTGTGTGTGTGTGAGAGAGAGAGAGAGAGAGAGAGAAATAAAATAGAGGTTTGTGTGTTTGTGTGTGTATGTGTGTGAGAGAGAGAGAGAGAGAAGAAATAAAATACGGTTTGTGTGTATGTGTGTGTGTGTGAGAGAGAGAGAGAGAGAGAGAGAGAGAGAGAGAGAGAGAGAGAGAGCGTCCTCCAAAAGGTCGCCGACCACTTGTCAACAAGCAACCAGTGTTTTGTGGGTTACTCTTGCCTGCCGACCGATGCACTCGTTGCGGGGAGAAACTGACCTCTTGAGCGAACGAATGTCATTAGATGCTTGCACAACATTTGTATTTTCACCTTCTCGCTATTTATAGACGCTTGCGAATATGCTTTTCTTTTATGCTTTTCTTTTTTCTTATACAGTTACACTGGTCTTGACAGGTAATGCAATGACGGAGCTTGGCTATATGCCTTAAGCTTGTGCTTGTGACATCTATGTAGTTAATTATATTTCTGTATCTTTGTACTGCTCTTGAATTATGTAAGTTAAACTTAACTTCTAATGTCAGTTAAGTATGCTTGTAAATTTTTGTTAACTGAGATAGTGATTTTTGTAAAAACAGTTACGTGATCAGTCCAGTGAACTATGAACATTGCTGAGTGAGCAGGAACAAAGTAACTAACGAGTTTACAAGAGCAAGGAAGCATCCCTGAAATTGTAGAGAATTGGGGGAAATTATAAATTTCTATTTAAACCAAATGTTTCGAACCCGAAAGCTCTTTTGACGTAGTAACGAGTTATATGAATATGTATGTAGATATTTCAGTACGTAGAAAAAGTTTTTCTATATTTTCGTTTGTATTCGTAAATCAGAATCTCGTTATATTCTTCCAGATAAGAGGGACCTAGTCGCTGTTAACCTTATATTAATAAAAGGGTTTGTTGTAGGAGGTCACACTTTGATTTTTTTAAAAATCTATAGCCTTTTTTTATAAAAAAAAAAAGTGCTATAGATTCAGGTGCAGGACCGTACGGACGAGCGATGAAATGAACTGTTCTTATTTCATATGCTCGCCAGATCTTCAGACAATTTGAGACAGCGTTGAAGGGGTCTTCGTGAACGCGGGTGTTCCTGCGGAGAAAAACAAATGCTGAAAACCGCTTTAGAGCCAAAACGACGCCAAAGGCAAAGACGATAAGCATTCACATCAGTAACCTGTCGAGAGGTGGTGTGAGGCATGAGCTCGTTGTTTTTCTGGTGGCTGGACTTGTGCCTTTAAAAACAAAACGAGGGTCGAGTGATTCAGAAATGCCCAAGGTTGGAAGGAACTGAGCGATAAGAGGCTATGCCAGTAAGTTAAGCGAACAGTCTGTTACAGACCTGCATTAGTCAGCGAAAGAAGTTAGTGCTGAAGGCGTTCTAGGCTACGATAACTTGTAAGGCCCTTCTAAAAGAGACAAGCTACTTGGTTCATAACAGAAGCCCACAGCCTAAAGACTGCGCACTGCAGTGAAAGTAGACTTTTTTGTGTGTAACAAAGAACCTAGCAAGTCTGCCTGTGTTTAGATTTTTGCGTATTTATACATTATGTTGATATGAGAAGTTGATATTGTTTGTTTGTGTCATATACGTGGCGTAAATTGTTAAGGTTATAAATGGGGAGATACGGAGAAATTATGTTAAGTTTAATGCACTTGAAAGGATGAATCAGATGGTTTTGAGACGGTTCGATCGTGTGGAAAGACTGAAGGATGTTAGGTTGATAAAGAGGTGTGTATGGTTCAGTAGTGTTGGGAGAAAGGAGAGGAGCAAGAGTTAGAAAATACTGTATAGATGGGACATACAAGGTATTGGAAAGGAAGGACCTTAATATCTAGGAATCTCAAGAATGTGCAGAAGGTAGAGGTGAATGACAAGCTTTGTGCGGGGGCGCTCGACGCAGTGCGAATGAGCCTTTTGTGTGTTGGTGTATGTTTTGGAAGTTTTCTGCACATTTCATCAATTCACGATCCATCAGTTAAGTAGAAATGTGAGGTATCATGTTTTCCTCTAAAATTTCTCCTGTTGGGGAAAGCAGCTCGATTTCAGAATAGTATTATCAATACACATACATACATACTTGCATATATATATATATATATATATATATATATATATATATATATATATATATATATATATATATATATTATATATATATATATATATATATATATATATATATATATATATATATTGTGTGTGTGTGTGTGTATCAGTAGGAGCAGGAAGTCTGTTTTGTGGAGAAAATGTTCCTGTAATCTAGGAGGCCTTTAGTAAAAGCTGCATTTTCTCAATATTTCCGTTCCTTTTCCTCACCCTGTGGTTTCCTGTTTCGGGCAAATAGCTTCATGGTACATTGCGGTTATGTTTAAGGGGCAAAGGAAAGAAATGTCGGTTCTCGTCTGGGGAAATTACTCTAAGATGGTAGGCTTCTTTGAAGCAAGTGGATTCCTTTTAGATATTTTCATTTTTGCAGGACGAGTTTCTCTCTCTCTCTCTCTCTCTCTCTCTCTCTCTCTCTCTCTCTCTCTCTCTCTCTCTCTCTCTGTCTCTCTCTCTCCCGTTTGAGTTTGTTAAATGTATACGTATATAGACAATGGAATAATGATGTTTATGTCTACATGTTGCCTTACGTATATAGACAATGGAATAATGATATTTATGTCTACATTTTGCCTTCTGTATCGAAGGCAAAGAGCTTTTACTGCATAAATGTATTTTTATTATAAGAATCAGGGGCAGTATAATGGATAGTATTAGAAGTAGTAACTCTCTAATCCTGCCTCTTCTAATTTTCTTCGGGTGTCCTTTTCTAATATCGATATTTCCTCCGAATTCTGTCCAGGTGTCATTAGTTCAACTGACAGTTTCTCTGCTTCTTCCATCTTCTACGTTACACGATGGTTCTAAATGTTCAAAGTCCTTTGTTACTTTCTAGCAATATTTTTGCTAATTTATCTTTCGGTGAATGCCAATTAAACAGGTCCTTGAACAAAAAAAAAAATAAATAAAAAAAACTAATAATGAAATCCTCCCTGCAGTGATCTGTCTAAGGAGAAGATTACTTTATGTGAGACATCGCCGGAGAAGGTCTTTTTAAAAGTTTTCCCATGTTCGACCAGGCTAATCCAGCAGGAAGACTAAAATAGAAGATAAATGAGAAGGTAAAAACACGCGCACACACTCGAGAGAACCGGCCGACATCTTCGTGCTCACAAAAAGAGTCGTACTATAAAGATATCTGACTTATCTGTAAAACAACCTTTCTCAGTCGGGTCAGCCTTCGTTTTAATGGGACATTCCCCATGCATCAGAAAACAACCACTCGTGAGTGGAGGATTTTCCTGATCTGACCAATTGCAAACATGCCTTCCACATGGCTACTTGGGTGTTAGATGTGTGGTCGGCGAATTGCCTTCGCATTTTCGTGGAAACGTTGCAAAACAAAATGTTGCTCGACTGGAATCGACTATCGATTTATGCTGGCTTACTTGTCGACTTAGAATGGAGAGAGCTAAGTATGTAGTACATTGTACTTTTGCACCCTTCAGTAAACTCCATTTTTGTTCAACACAGAGAGAGAGAGAGAGAGAGAGAGAGAGAGATTAGTCGTTACACTACCACTTTTAATTGGGAAATAGCCAATAACTTGCCTATTGTAAAAATATGTGCTTTAGTCATTTATAATTAGTTCATCGCAGATAGTACGATCACATACTTTAAAGCTGTTAGTGATGGGAAGTGAAATGGTTTGTGTGGGCCAAGTGTATATCTGGTTTTATGTCTTTTATCACCATCAAGAGCCGTATACCATCCATGATAAATTTTAATTCCAGCTCTCTCTCTCTCTCTCTCTCTCTCTCTCTCTCTCTCTCTCTCTCTCTCTCTCTCTCTCTCTCTCTCTATATATATATATATATATATATATATATATATATATATATATATATATATATATAATGTATGTATATATATATATATATATATACAGTGTGTGTGTTAAATTTTAAAACTGTAGTCTGATTCGTAACTAGCGCAGCGCATTAGAACTTCGATGTCATCCTCCCCAACCACCTTTCTAATAACCAGCTAGGTTTCTCTCTCTCTCTCTCTCTCTCTCTCTCTCTCTCTCTCTCTCTCTCTCTCTCTCTCTCTCTCTCTCTCTCTCTCGCAAAGCTGCATGCTTGCGCTTCGAAAAAATGTTAAACCCGAAAAGCTCATTTCAGTATTTTTTCAACTTAACCACACTTATGTATTTTCATGTTCATGATAATAAGAGAGAATTTTGTTTGTTTGTTTGTTGATAAGAGGAGAGAGAAAGGGGTGGGGTAGAAAGCTAGGAGATGTGCAGACAAGAGATAAATAACCTGCTATTTTATCAAAGTAGAGGGAGGAACTGTATTTAGGGAAAGTGGAGATTAAGACATCGAGGATGGTGGTCTCTGTGGTCAGCGGAGGTCAGGGTTCTCGAACGATAGATGTCTGTAGGGAAGTTATATCGCCTGAATCCCGGTTTGTATTACCCTTTCGGAAGTGACTGTAATTGCTTACACGTCGAGAGCGGTTAGTATTATTTTTTGTATCGAAAGTATAGAAACCACAGAAGATTTTGGTGGTACAACATTCCAAGGCTCTCTCTCTCTCTCTCTCTCTCTCTCTCTCACGGGGCGCAAGTGGTAGAGCTATTGTCTCACAAGCAAATAGACCCACGGTCGATCCCTGAACTGGAAATTTCATTATACCTTTGTTGACATAAGTTGTGAATTGGGTGCACACTTCTTAGCCGGCTGTTTGGGAATATGAGCATTGAATGCCCTTGTTGAACAACGGCCATTACAGAGCTGCTCGAAGACCACGCCCTGGAAAGGGTTATGGATATGACCCCTTCTGTGGCATTTCATGTTGGAAGGACTTCGTGTCGGTACATATTCTTTTCCCTTCTTCATTAAACCTACCACAACATCCCCACCCCCCCCCCCCGCCCCATCCACTACTCCAGCGCTGTTCCACTGCTAATTCATTTTTCGATCTGGAAGGTTTTATATGCGACTTTTCCACGTAACGCTTAAACTTTTTTTTTTTTTTCACTTGGAGGAAACCTCAGTTGTAATGCTCTCTTTTCAACCTTCTGCTCTCTCTCTCTCTCTCTCTCTCTCTCTCTCTCTCTCTCTCTCTCTCTCTCTCTTCGGTAACGTGAAAGATTATTAACCAAAATTGGCCCTTGCGAGATTATAGCCGCTAACCTTTCATTAAAATGACTCGTTAATCACCGCAAATGTCAGTCAAGCCATGACTCCTGTAGCAGCGTAGTAAAACTATATAAAGTAGTGTATTAAACGAGAGAGAGAGAGAGAGAGAGAGAGAGAGAGAGAGAGAGAGAGAGAGAAGAGAGAGAGTCTGTCTTAAGTGTTGTCTTCCTGATACTTAGTATTCCTGGAGGGCCGCACCGCCCGCAGGACGAGAGGATGCAGCTCTCACAGGATTTGACCATTTTTTCAGAGGAGTCGACCCTTCCTAGTTTATATTCTCTCACGGGTCTTTAACGTTGCGTTTGTTCTAGGTAGACGTTTGTCTCATCATCGTTGGAGCTATTTTCTGTTGATTGGATAAATTTATAGTTGCAAGAACATTCTAATTGTGTTTGTTTCAGTCATTGTTAAATCTCTGATCTCATTCTGTTTTCTGTATTTGGTCTTTCGTGGCCAAAATACAGCCTGATATTGAATTACCTTGTTTTCTTTTGTTAGCAAATAATATTCTTAGGTAAAGATAAGTTATTTTTTCGCAGGTTTCAGAAATGATATTTTCTCCTAGACTGCAGTTATAATTGCTGGTAATTTCCGCCCATTTTGGTGTTTAATCGTGAGATGTCAGGATCATTTGTTTAAATGTCATAATATATATATATATTACATATATATATATTATGACTATATATATATATATATATATATATATATATATATATATATATATATATATATATATATATATATATATATATATATATATATATATATATATATATATACATATATAAATGTGTGTGTTCCACTACGGTTATGTCACGATCTACGGAAACCCAAAATATTTAGTAATAAAAAAATAACAACACTAGTTGAGTTCTCTCGTCTACCTCATCCCTGGGATCACAGAGGTGAGGGTGGGAGGCCGGGGAGAGGGGAAGATAGGCTGTCCTTTGCAAGACCTCATAATACCCGAAGGTCTTAGCATTAATTCGGCGTGAAGCTGTTTTCGTGATCTCTTAGACAATGCGCAGGAGGTCAGCAGAGACACGCCCTGAGCTCTCTCTCTCTCTCTCTCTCTCTCTCTCTCTCTCTCTCTCTCTCTCTCTCTCTCTAGCACTTGAAGGTTAAAATGATATTGCTGGGAATTGGAATATTTCACGCTCATTTTATATATATATATACTATATATATATACTCGTGTATATATATATATATATACACACACGTACGTACTAAATATACATACATACATATATACGTATGTGTATATATATGTATTATATATGCGAGCGAGCGCGCACGTGTGTGTGTATGTTTGTGGTTGTGCGTGTCACAAAGAGTTGGTGAATGTATATGTTAACCCATAGCATACGAAGGTACACCTGTTTTGCCGTCAGCACTTCTGGAAACTATAATTGCACCCTGCAATAAGAATGCCCATGGTCTCTCGAATGGAGTCGTGACGTAAGATACTACACGATACAGATTTTTTCTCATTTTGTTTTGTGCGTTTTTTGTCTATCATGCTCTTCCGGGAGCTTTTAAAATACATAGGTTCGTCACGTTCCCTTCTTAAATAAGGAGAGAGAGAGAGAGAGAGAGAGAGAGAGAGAGAGAGCCAGTATGATGACTTTTATTAAAGGAGTCGAGGCAAAAAGGGTTCAAGAACGAATGAAAGGTGAGAGATGCCGTAGTGGTTTCTGTGACCATAGTTCGCCAAAAATTCTTATGAATGAAGCCCAAAAAAAAGTAGATAGGAGAGATTCAGGATACACTGAGAGAGAGAGAGAGAGAGACTGGTAAATTATAGAGAAGCAAAAATCTTGTTTGACATTTTCGTTCCTAGCATAATTGCTCCGGTATTTACTTTTATTGCAGTCTTTACAATATTGGAAAATACTAAACAAGGTGATGATCATTAAATAGAGACAGAACGGGACAAGAGAGAAAGAAACGCCTACCAAGAAACTATTATTCGTAGAGATGAAGTCAGCCCACGAAAGTCATTACTACCTTGCATTTTGGTCATATATTGGCTGTTATTTGTCAATTCCTTCCGTCTTATTAACGTTCTTCCTCTCATTCTTTTGGTATACATGTGTGTGTGTTTATATATATATATATATATATATATATATATATATATATATATATATATATATATATATATATATATATATATATATATATATATATATATATATATATTAGTTTATTTATTATGGAAAATCCGTCCGAGTTTAGACCTCCCCATCCGCTTCCTCTAGAGGATGGACCCAAGCGGATTCATTCTCATGGCTAATCGTCTTCTTAACTGATGAAATAATAACATGGATTACAGAACTAACTAATAATTTCCCAGTCACAGACATTCACGAATCTGGTCCTGATTGTTATTTAGTAACGTTTAATTAGCAAATGAACTGGGCACTTTGATCACCTATTCGTAAGGTACGGTGCAATTTAGGTTTAAACATTGCCCAGTAATTATGGGGCAATTTGGCCGCCATTGAGTCATTTTTCTCTTATTATAGTTGTGGTTTTTGTTTTTATCAGATTTCTTTCACGTAGGTAAATTACTTCTAAAACTTAAGTAGTATCGAGTTTGATCTGATGTATCTTTGAAAGTCGTACGCGACGTAACTTAAGACTGTGTTGTTCAGATCTGTGCGTATCCTAATGTGCGTGCGCGCTCTCATTGTGCTCATGCTTTAAACACGAAAATATAAAAATGTACATACAGCAGTGTCCTCACGGTTTTATTTTCTGTTCAGCAACTTTATAACATTTATCCTACAAATTTTATTGATATCAGTGGAAATTCTACTTCAATAAGCTCATAAAGCATAAGGCATTAATTTTATTGTCTTTTCTCTTTCACAGGTACGTTTCACCCATAAACCTGTGGTCCAAACAGTACAAATGCTCCAGGGAGAGTTGGCAGGGCCACAAAAGTAAGTTCTGATTATGTGTCTCTTGTTTTCTTACGGCTGTTGTAAATGATGTGGGTGTTTCGCACGCTGATGGAATTTCCTGTGGGCAGCTATTTTTCTGCCCTCTTTCTTTCTTTATTCAGGTGTTTGTTTCCTTTAAGGCGTTACGTGACATAATTCCACTTTCTTATTAAACTTTCTCTGTGAAATTTTACTACAATGCAGTTTTCATTTTATCTTTTTTTTTTAGTTTAATCTGATAAAACTTCAGATATCCCCTTTAGACTTCTTGAGCACTTTCCTTGCTTTCTTGGTTAAGCTTTGGTTAAAACTTATTTTTTAAGCTTTACTTAAACACAGTTCTCCCATCTCCAGGTGTTTCCTTTCCCAAACAGAAATTAGAGAAGAAACTAGATTAGTGGCAAATCCAACAAGAGTAGTTGGCCTAGAGCCACTATCCCAGCAGCCATGGCATACTTATGAAGTATAACGTCATTCTCATCTCTTGGTTCTCTTTCTTCCGTATAATAAATGTAAATGGATAGCGATGATCACAGATAATGGTGTACGCAAGAAATTTTCCTGTTGACTGTCAAATTCACAATACGTCGACAGATTTCTGTTTTGAGATATGTTATGGGCTTATGGCACAATATAAGTTATTTTCTAAAAATGAATAAACAACAAATTTCAAGACTTTATTCAAGTTACAAGGACTATTTTCAGATATCAGAAAACTTAAATTAATTGGGATGATGAAGGCATGTCTGTTGTTCACTACCGAATGGTCAAATTCAGATAGATCGCCCATGAAAGTCATCGCCTTTTCAGTCTTCTCTGTGAGTAAAATGTGGTACTTTAGATTTATTAAAATTCAGTTTTATCATTAGAATGTCCAAAAAGCCAAATCGGGAAAGACTAACTGCGTACTTGATGATGGTGGTTTCCAATATTCTTTACTTGGGGATACTTCCCTGTCCTGACACTTGGTACACACCTCTCGTCTTCTGATTGCAGATGTCAGGGGAAGGTCACCTTTTGCATAAGAATCTCTCTGGGGTTACGTTAGGGTAGGATCTAGGTCGCCGGAGGACACAGAGGAAATGCTGTAGTTCATTCTATGTTGAGCCATTACCACATCAGAAACCTAAGAGGCATTACGTGTATTTAAACACTGGAGGTTAGTGAACTGAGAAACTGTTACTTTGTTCGCGTTTTGACTTTGCGATGGGACGGTTGCTGATCTTGAAGGGTTACCTCTCTCTCTCTCTCTCTCTCTCTCTCTCTCTCTCTCTCTCTCTCTCTCTCTCTCTCTCTCTCGTCGTGACGGGTGTACTTCGGTATATCGTGGTAAAGGCTTATGCATAATCATATTATTGTCCAGTATGTTCTCCATCCATCATCATCTCCAGCTGTAAGTGCCGCGCGTGGCCATAAGCTAAGGTGTGTTGTAACTGCTCTGGATCTACAATCCATAATTGGGCGTCTGAGAATGTGGGCGTGTGCGCGCGTTATAAGCTTGCAAAGCAGTGTTATGGGCGTTGCCACTGCATTTAGAATTCGCAACGGTTTTGAGCAGTCTGGGAATTCAGGGAGATCCTAGAAATAAGGAATATTAGCATGTGCGATTTCTGTTTTGTTTTGTAAGACATTTTGTTTGTCATTAAGACATTACTGAGAGTAGATTACGGGAAAGAAGAATTCTAGAAATTAATGGAAACTGAAAAAGACGGGTAAAAAAGGAAATATTAAATATTATTGCTCTATGCTTGATTACATATCTTTTTTTTTCGTTCTGTCTCAAACTCACTTTGGCTTTTTTTAACTCTTATTTCAATTGCTTTATTCCTCTGAAGCTTGTCTAACACTCTCCCCACATAATAGCTGTTTTATTTATCCTTTTATAATATAAGCAGGCAATGGAAAAAAATATACATGAGAGTAATTCGCATGAAGGCTAGTGTTCGAAGCCCTGCAGTCTCATGAGAGAGTACAATGATTTGCTAATGTCAGCTCAGTAAGGACCGGACCCGCTCAGGGGAATATGTGCAATGATGGCAGAGAGCAGATGGTTTACCTTGCTTGCTCTATACCAGCTATAAATAAGGATACTAAAAAATAGATTCAGAATGGTTGTCGTTGAATGAGTAGTTCATCGGAGTAGGCAGAGTCTACAGTACAACAGCCGAGTCTAGCGAAGCGCATAGGGAATTTCCTAAATATGAAAGCGTACGTTCGTATATTAAGAAAATTACAAATTTGTTTTTAATTTTTTATTTTCTTTCTATGCGTTAGTTTCCTTACGTTTTTGCACATAGTTCGTCGTTTTTCTTACTGTAGTCTTTTTGCTCTTCCTTCTTATTGTCATATTCTTCCCGTTGCTCAGTTGTCTATTATTTTGTTCTTCATTGGAGGGGTGGGTAGAACTCTCGGCTAGGATGCTATTGGCCCAGCGTTCGACTCTCCGACCGGCCAATGAAGAATTAGAGGAATTTTTTTCTGGTGATAGAAATTCATTTCTCGTCATAATGTGGTTCGGATTCCACAATAAGCTGTAGGTCCCGTTGCTAGGTAACCAGTTAATTCTTAGCCACGTAAAATAAATCTAATCCTTCGGGCTAGCCCTAGGAGAGCTGTTAATCAGCTCAGTGGTCTGGTTAAACTAAGATATACTTAACTCTAACTTTTGTCCATTATTGTTATGTTTTTCCATTCTTTTCCTTTTCTTCATTTTTATTTTATCCTTTTTTTTTTACCTTCTTTGGTCTTCCCTTTTATTTCTCTCCAATCGAATTCTTTTTCTTATATTTCATCAGAATTGTTCTAAACCGTAAAAATGTTACCGTTTTAAAGTACTTTCTATAATGTAGTTTTTTCCGTTTCTTCTTTTACGCCGCTCTCTCTGTTCAGAATATAATAATAATAATAATAATAATAATAATAATAATAATAATAATAATAATAATAATACCTTTCTCTTCGTGGCTTGCTTTGCGTGGCTGGCTTTGCCAAACGGAAAATAAGCTATAATGAAAACAGCAGCAACATACGAAGAACAACAATAAGAGCATTGTTCCTTGAACCAGCTCTTGTGGAATGCCACGCCCTGGGCACTTCATGAAAGGACGTCATCATTGGGAATGGGGCGAGGCGCTGAGCCCCTGAGAGAGCCAGTACTGCTCACTTCCTGTGCCTCCATTTCGAAAGGGCAGCTCACGATCCTGCTCAGGGAAAGGAAAGGCCTGGCTGCCCAAGGTCTTTCCGTCGGGGATGTGTGGCGGCTTGTGAGTTCAGCTCTTCACAAACACGCTTTTAAGCTTATAAATTAGCACTTACATTTAAATATAAAAAGATGCTAGTATGGGTTACGTTTTTATGAGCAGCAAGACTATATGAATCTCTCTCTCTCAAGCAAGCAAGCAAAAAATCACTGACGCTAAGGAACATTTCAACCAAGTCCAGTTGCTGTGAACTGGAGATTACCATTTAAACATAGAAAGCGTTTCTAATTTTTTTTTTTCTGTCCATGACATCTAAAATTATTTACATTGTTATTGAGCCTCCCTCGCCTTTTCCTATATGGAAGCTTCACGCCCTGGTGGTCTGTAGGGGATCGTTAGTGATTTGTCGTCGATCAATGTGGCTTTGATTGTTATTTATTGTTGCCTCTCATTTGCGATTGCCACTGATAGCGATTTTCTGTGGAATGAAATGGCTGTCGCCATGTTCGTTCCACTTTGTCAAGGACCGTTTAATTTTTTTTTCTTCTCATATAAAGGTTTTATTAGGATTACTTTTGCAGTATTGTAAGTTGTCAGTTTATGATAAATAAACGGGTATTTTGTGAAACAGCGTTTTAAATAAATGTTTATTCAATCCTATGACAGCACCCATCCGATAGACCATTTCTTGTTGTTGGATTTCAACAGCGCAATGTCAGCTATTGCATAAGGGATCTGCAAGTGAAAACGAAACCAGAGAGAGAGAGAGAGAGAGAATTATGAAACATATTCACTCCTTGATTAATGGGATGTGAGGCTTTCGTTGTTCCAAGAGAGGCGGTTTTCTTGGTTGTCCATTTTTGGATGTGAGTTGCGAGACTTTGTGGTGGCGGACCTACAGACGATGAAGTGCAGGATCTGAAACTAATTGATAAGGAAACTTTTATTTTTGGTGGGCTCTCGCTTTTATGTGTCAAGCTCATGTGTATTTATCGTTAGGCTCGACAAATACAATGGGATTGGAACATTAAGCCTTGTCTATGAAGAACCAAGTGTGCATTATTAGATGTATAATGGTGAAAGTGCAACAAGTCAAAACTGAAAGAAATACGCTTATATGGCCAGTAACGAATAGAATGCTTTAATGTGATCATTTTTGTCTTAAGTTATTAGTAATTCATACTTTCTGTATATGCTAGATGTATATAAATTTTCGTGCTTTGCTTATTATGAAGGAATTTGCCTTGGAAATTACCTCCCTCTCTTATCTCTGTCTCTCTCTGTCTCTCTTTCTGTGTGTGTGTGTGTGGGTATAAGGCTGTAAAAGGCTTATCCAATATCATAATTGAAGCCGTGCTATGATTAAAGTTAACAGAACCCCCTCTTATTCATCATAGAGCGAAAGGAGAAATTAAACCGTGCGATAATTTACAGGCGCTCATGTTGAGTAATGACAGACCTATGGTAAGACCGGAGAGTGTCTTTGCTGGTATTATTTTATACGCCTTTGAAATTTTTTGTCTTTTTTCTCTCTCTCTCTCTTTTTCCTGTCACTCCGTACATTCCTTGTTTGAGTTTTTTTCGTATTTTACGCTTACAAACTACAAACACGTAAGCAGACGTGTGGATGTATCCATGAATATATGTTTATATATTAAAACTGAGCGAAATTTACAATAATTGTATATGGTGAAGGGCGTTGTTCAATTTAATGTTCATTGGTTTATTTTGGCAAAGATTTTTTTTTTTTGTTACCTTAAAAAGAATATCTAATTTTGTTCTCAACTCCTTTAATTGTGCGTCCGTTGTTGTTGTTTTAACATATCCTTTTGATGTTACTTGAATGGTAATTTTAAAATGCAGTTTAATATAATTATTTTTGCGACAAATAACAATTACTGTACCTTACAGACTGTTCTGACGTTTTCTTAATCTTGCAATAATTATATTAAAAACTTGAGATACACACACACACATACTGTGTATGTATGTATGTATGTATATATATATATATATATATATATATATATATATATATATATATATATATATATATATTTTTATATGTATGTAATAACAGACAGAGAGTATAAAAAGACAAGAGAAGAAAGCACGTCACCCAACCATACAAGGGAGACCAAATGAGAAAAGACTGTATTGAGGCCGCGAACCTCCCACAGCAAAATCCAGTCTCATTTTTTTTTTGAAAGTATGAAATTAGCGATCGAAATTCGAGGTTTACTTTCGAATAAAGCTCCAAGGTCTGATCCGGTGTTTTTTCTTCTTCTCTGAGAAAGAGAGTAAGAAGTCAGCGGAGGAACGGACCGGCAGAAGGTCAGAACTGGGCGTAGTAAGCGTAGTGCAAGTACCTTGGGTACTTCACTGCCTTTCCGCCAGTCTCACCTTTGTCTGCCGGGCAGAGACGAGGTATGGGCGTGGCCTCCAGGGGGCATTTTTATGGATATTCTAGCGTGATCGGCAAGGTGCTTGGGAAGGATAAACAGGTGCGTTGGGTGGGCTGGTAGATCAAAAACACACAAAAAAAAAAAAAAAAAAAAAGCCAGACAGACTCCCGATGGATTTGTTCTAAAGTGTTGAGAGGAGAAGACTTTTCCAAGGAAAGGATACGAAAATATGGTGCCAAAAGTACTTCGAACTCCCGGTTCAGAGATTGTTTATTGATTGTTTTGCCTAGTCTTTCTTTCTTTGTTCTAATGGGGTCTTGCTTTGTTTACAAGGTCTGTCTTATCATCTTTTTATTACTTTTGTTTGAGTCATACACTAATCTAGGAACAAGTTATGTATTCTTACTGTCTGTAGGCATTTGTGGATACGAAGAAGTGAAGCATTTTCTTTGAATACATAATTTCAGAAAAGGGATAAAGTAAGTTATTTTAATAAATGAGTTGGAGACCTAAAGAGGTTAATTATTTATTTGCCTTGGCCAGTGAAACCCGAGGGAGAAATTTGAAGATATTGTTAACCTGAAGTCGGATGACAAGAATTGCAAAACAATGGCAAAGGAAAACGTTAATGAGAACCGCCGGTAACGAGACTTGATTGGCGAAATATTTGCGAAATGAACGCAAAAAAAGTAGAACGCTCAGATATAGAGTATAGATAAATCAGTGAGTAATTATGATGAAACAGGAGATAATGAGACAAGATTACAATTAAAAATGAGAATACAGTGCATTAAAGAAATCATGCACTCACAGTCAAAAAAATGCATCTCAGATATACACAATGTTGAGATAGGAGTTATAATTTTTTATGATCTTTACTGTATCTAATTTTTTAATCTCAATTTCCTGTAGTGCAAAAACTGGTTTTATGCCTGGACTGTATCGTTATACATGTAATATATATATATATATATACATGTATATATATTATATATATATATATATATATATATATATATATATATATATATATATATATATATATATATATATATATATATATATATATATATATATATATATGAATGTTAGCTACATCATAGTATTGTCTAGGAATTTCTTCACTTTACCTTTTTCGTTTAGGCTTCAAATAAATTATCATTAACAATTCAGCATGAACTATGTTTAATTATTCTGGAAGAGGTGGTAATATGAAGATTGCCTACTTCGATTTCTACCAGGTTTTAGTAATTAAAATCATGTTTTTTTATCCTTTTGATTGGCAGCCTTCCACATTGGCAATAATTACTGAATCGGAAATGTTATCTTTTCTTTTGTGGTACAAAGAACGACATTGAGCAACTCCCTCTCTCTCTCTACGTCGTTAAGGTTACTCTGTTTCATCATCGGAGAACTGATTTCTCTCATAACTAAGTTCAGGATTCCGGTGTCCATCTCCTTGACTTTAAAAGGTAAGAGCAGTCTTGGGTGAAGTAGGACGCATCATAACCCCCCAAAAAAAAAAAATTATATTTGAGAAAGAAATGACAGTAAGCAACGGGAGGACATTGAAAAGAAGGAGAAGACGAAGATACTTTTAAAAAATAGCATAAGGTCCATATTGTTGAACATAACAGAAAGCTGTGTTGTGAAAAATATTTTATGGAAAACTACTGGATCTGCAAAGACAAGGGCACGTCCCCAGTCCCCTGACATTAATCCGCTTCGGGATGACCTCGCATCCCAGATGCGCCTTCATTGTGGGTCATTCCAGTAGGGAATACAAGAAAGATAGGTCGATCGATAGATAGGTAGACTGATAGATGGTTTGAACTCATAACCTTCTAGGTGACTCTCACGAGGAAGAGAAACCACTTTGAAAATGAGAGAGTAAATTGAGAAAGAACTTTTTCTTTTTTCTCCAAAAGGGCACGAGTTCTCATTTTAACTTGTGTCTGGTCGCTTGGACGGATCCAGACAGCCATCAGATGCATCAGTGATTTCTTTCTTGACTTAGGCCTTCATCTCGATTGCACGATGCTGCACAGCATGGCAGGAGAGTGGTTGGGTCATTTGAACGTGGCCTTGGTCTAATCGAGTGCAAGACGGAGACGCTATTAGAAGCTCTTGTCTTCCCCAAAGTTTGGAATCACGTTGTCTAGGAAAATGCATAGTATTAAAAATTTATTGTTTTTTTTTCTTGCAAGTGTATGCGTTATTTTACGTACGTGTATACTGCCATCAATTTTTACCATTATCTATTTATGTTAATGGTTTTGCAACCGAATATATATATATATATATATATATATATATATATATATATATATATATATATATATATATTATATTAATTTTATCACTTGCACAATTGTACTGTGCATTAATTTACTGACAAGACCTCATTAAAACTGGATGGTATCTAGCGGAGATATTTATTCAGGAAAAGTTACAAAAGTTACAAGCTTGTAACGTTTGTAGTCCAGCTGGAATACTTGTCCAGTCATTCTACGGATACTTGACATTGAGGACTATTAGTCCTAGAAAGCTTGCAACTTTTGTAACTTTTCTTGAATAAATATCTCCATAGATACCATCCAGTTTTAATGAGGTCTTGTCAGTAAATATATATATATATATATATATATATATATATATATATATATATATATATATGTGTGTGTGTGTGTGTGTGTGTGTGTGTGTGTGTGTGTGTGTGTGTGTGTGTGTGTGTGTGTGTGCAAAAGGGTGTGCATTTATCTTTTCAACCATGCACCTAAATTGGTATATATATATATATATATATATATATATATATATATATATATATATATATATATATATATATATATATACATATATATATATATATATATATATATATATATATATATATATATATATATATATATATCCTGATCCTTTGCTTTAGATACAGTGCCAGAGGCCCACGATTCGAAAGGCAAATTTACCGTCAGTTAGTTTATCTAAATCAAGGCTCAGGTTGGAATCCTAGCGGTGGCAGGTGCACTTATAAATTATAATTCCTCTTGGGAATAAGTTATTTCTAAGGCATAGAGAATTCAGTATGAGTGATATTTGTGTCGATATACATATATATATATATATATATATATATATATATATATATATATATATATATATATATATATATATATATATATATATATATATATATATATATATATATATATATATATATATATATGTATACATACATACATATATATACATACATACATTGAGAGACTCACATATGTGCTTGCGTGTACTACATCGCCGATTGTTATAGGAATGAGGCATGCAATTTCATCCCAAAATCCTTCGTTAATAAATCGAAGAGTGAATCTTGGAGCAACTCTTGGTAAAGGGAAGAGAATTATACATGAAAAAAGGGGTAGCAAAAGACGTCTGCACATAAACTGAGTATATAGGTCAGTATGACGTGTTTTTTTTTGGGGAGGGGAGTGCGCCTGGGGGATCATCTTCATCTAAAGACAGAAGGAAGAGCGAAAATCATAGATTTTTGGATGAAATACTTAATGAGTAGCTTTTTCGTAACGTAGACATTAACGTTCGTCTAGTCAAGCGCGAGTCATAGACTTCTTTAGTGCAGTATTGGGAGACATTGGTTTCATTACCCGATCTCTTATTTACTTTCTGACACCGTAGTGATTGGAAGACTAGAAGAGCCCCGAAGAATGTAAATTGTCTGCACTGCAGTGCGTTTAAGCGAGCATTACAGGAATTGTATGCTTTGCGAATAGAATATTTTGTAAAGACTTTGTACGTGAACTGGTTCCTGTAGGAAGTGTTTTAAAAGGAGTGCACAATAGAAGGCTTAAAACTTTTGAGAGTCCGTGTAAGTACTATTCGCTTTTGTGAATCAGCTAGTGAAAGTGTTATTTAAATCTCTCATTCACAGTCCACATTCTCTCTCTCTCTCTCTCTCTCTCTCTCTCTCTCTCTCTCTCTCTCTCTCTCTCTCTCTCTCTCTCTCTCGTGATCTGAAAGGTAAGGCAGTAAGAGGTGCAGTCGCTCTTTTTGTCTTATAAAAAAGCAGTTGCAGATAAAGAAGGAATTTTACACTAATTTCTCTCTCCCTCTCTCATCCAGATTTGATAGTAAAACCGTGATTATATATTTCCAGATCAGACATGTGTGTAACGAAAAGGAACTGGTTCGCGGGAAATAAAAATCATTCGGACGTGAAGACAATGAAATACTAATATCATTTATAGCGTTATGCCATAATAATTCTTCTTTGGACATTCACAGTCTCTCCTCCGGAAAATTACTTTTTTTTTTTTTTTAGTTCAAACCGATGACCACGCCTGTGTTTATACGCGTACAATAAATGCTACATTTGCGCGTTCGCCCACTTGTGATATGCTTGCGTGCGCTTGCGTGTGCATGTGTGTTTGTTAGGATGTAAAGCTTATGGTCTATGCAAGAGTCTTTTATTTGTTGCTAGAGAAACAAGCAGAAAATATAATGTAAAACGGTAATAATTTTCATGAATAAATATAAATGACTCTCTCTCTCTCTCTCTCTCTCTCTCTCTCTCTCTCTCTCTCTCTCTCTCTCTCTCTCCTGGTCGTCTCCGTTGTCGTAGGCCAGCAGGGTTTTAATGAAGGGCTTGGCCGATTGCGCAGCGCTCTGCACTGATTTTTCGCCTTTCCAAATGGTCACTCGGTTAATTTGTAAAGATACCTGGAGGGGATTTGGCCTCAGGTGCGTGGCCTCGAGGTACCTACCCTGCAAATCATGTGGTTATTGAACCGGTCATTTGTCACGGGACCTTAAGAAAGAGCATGACATTTGATGGTTATTTATCGCTTCAGCCCTTTATTCAACATAGCAATAGTGAATGGTTGAATGATTAATAGTATTGTGTAGTATTGCTAGATTTCTCTCTCTCTCTCTCTCTCTCTCTCTCTCTCTCTCTCTCTCTCTCTCTCTCTCTCTCTCTAAGTGAACCTGTAAGTTATGCATGTTATATGGCTATGCGATATATATATATATATATATATATATATATATATATATATATATATATATATATATACATACATTTACACATATAAATATGTATATATACATATACGTACAGAAATAATTTATTTTACCTGTTTTATATGTGCACTGATTAATCGTGATTTTCAATGAACTGCTAACCTTTGTGTCAAAGAAAACTCTTGTTAGTACTGCATTTAGTAATCACATAGTCCAAGACCCCAGTGTGATGTAAACGACAATTGCTATGGGCGAAGTTGGTAACAATGCAATGATGTCATAACTGTGGTGTGTTGCTTTTTCCTTGAGGGAGAGTAATTCTGTGGTGTAATTGCAGTACATTATTCATGCCTGAGGGTGATCTTGTCATGTTATTCCTTGCCCGGAAATCAGTGTGAAGTAATTCTCTCTCTCTCTCTCTCTCTCTCTCTCATGTTCCTTAATAGCAGTAATACGTGGTATGGTAATGACACATGCGGACGGCTATAATGACAATGATGCACTTGACATAATTACAAATAAAGGTTTGTGGTAATTATAAATAATTTCTAGCCTTTCTTTTTTGTTCTATATTCTTTTTATACTCGTATTTATATGTGGTATTCACATTTTAGCTTTTATTAAACTGTAAAAAAAAAATCTTTGGTGTCTCCTAGTGTATTTTTGCTGGCTTTTCCTTATCTCAGCGCTTGTGATGGTGGGTTTACTGGACAACGAGAAAGATAGTTGTAGATAGACATGTTGCATGTGCTGTAAGGTTCAGTGGAAGAATTCTCATCTGAACAGTTGTAAAAAGGAGCCGCTCTTCTCATTCCCACCCATAGAACTTCTCCCATTTTTCTCTAGCTTTGTAAGTCATGGAAGTTTTTGCGGAGTCATGGGCCAGTAAGTATTGGGCAAGGACACTGATCTAGATTGCCATCAAGAGATTGTTCCATGACTCCTAATGGGCTCTCTGTTAGGTTCATGACAGTGATTCCCAAGGATATTCCCAGTTTCGAATACCATATTAAGGTCAATAACTGGTCTTGATGACGTGCTTCTTACCCAGTAAACAGCATTATTTTGAGGATGATGCCCTTCCAGCACTAAGGCTCCTCTTGCCTGGTGAGGCATTACAAATTCAGGCGGTAACTCATATCCTCAGCAAGCAGTTATGCGTTCTCCCAATTACCCTCGATTGGTGTGTTTGTTTTGGACCTCGCCTCATCGGAACGCCATTACATGAGCACAGGCATGCGGGAATTCCCAGAACAAGCGAAGGAAAGAAAAAAGTCAAATATCCGTTATGTTTGTGTTACCACTTTTTTTAATTTCAGATTCTCATTTGAAATCAAGTGTAAAGAACTGAGCAGCCCTGACTGTCTCGTGATTAAAATGCAGTAAAAACGAATAGAATTGAAATGAACCAAAAAAGACAGATATCTCACTTGCAGCAGTATTTTCTAAACGCTGAAGAAACAAGCACAGGTCGAACATTTTACTTTGGGCAGATGATATTATCTGGAACCGAGCGATGTTTTGTAGGAGAGAGAAGGGTACGCGAGTCTTACCGAGCATCATCTCCCCAAGGTCACTCTTTTTCAAATTAACTGTCACACAAATGTCATGATGCTGACCGACGATGTGGGGTTCAACTGAAGGGCAGCATCAACTGGAAAGATGCCTCGGTTGCATGTTTAGTTATTTATTGTATAATTAGATTTATTACTTGTTTTATTTAAAAAAAGAGTGTTAGATAACATATTATTTTCCCCCAGATATAATCACGATTATACTTCAGCATAAATAGACGTTTTTCAGAGGTTATTGGATCGAAATAAGGAAACAGTGTGGAAATCATTTGTTAAACGTTTTGAGTCACTGTTTCGATAAAATGAGTAAGAGTTACATTCCAAGATCTGATTTTTAATTGTCTTTCAGTAATCACGTAGGTTAGTTATTTGCGTTAAGTAGGACTCGTAGTCTCTCTCTCTCTCTCTCTCTCTCTCTCTCTCTCTCTCTCTCTCTCTCTCTCTCTCTCTCTCATTTTATTCATTTTGATGTGAGCTCGTCCTGCCTTATAAATTGCTCCTGGTTAGAGTCCCGCTGTTTTCGTTTATTTATCAATAGTTGTGCAAGTTGTATAATTATTCGGTTATTTGCTTACTCAGTTATTCATTTATTTGCCTGTAATGATTTTCTTAGTTCTCCTGCCTTATATAATACTCTCTTATATCTATCGAAAAATGTGATGTGCGTAAGGAAATGTGGTTTGTATTCCTTCATGCTTATTAACTAACCTAAACAAAAGTATTTTTATTTCACATCAATGCATATTGTATATTTGTATATAAGAGAGAGAGAGAGAGAGAGAGAGAGAGAGAGAGAGAGAGAGAGAGAGAGAGAGAGAGAGAGAGAGAGAGAGAAGAGGAGAAGAGAGAGAGATTATATCTTCGGTGTTTATAAACTGGTTGGGATCGTCAAAGGATTTCCCACCGTGAATCGGTGTTTGTTGCTATGGAAGTCATACCTGAACTGGCATTTACGAGAGGGCGATATTTTTATATGTTATCAAGACGCATAGATTTCCTTTGTAAATTTAATGACTTATGTATGTACGTTTCGTTTGTTCTGCAGCTTCGCGCTCTCTAGTCTCCATTGACCTTTTGGGTCAGACACTTAATTTGTTCTTGAACAGTTATTGTGTGTTTTGGCCGTAGAGCTACGGATATATACATGGGCGTCCCACAAGGGTTGCAAGGTTGGGTGTGGCTGCTGGCCCATTGGCGAGAAAGACCCGTGTATCTCGGCGCCAAGGTCATGGCAATGATATAACTCAGCTTCTTTTCTATTTAAGATTTTTTTCCTATTAGTGGGCGAAGCTGTTGGAATGTCGTTCCTTTTGAGTTCTCTTAGGACTTAGAACTTGTAAGAGAGAGAGAGTGGGTAGCTAAAACTAGACCTGACCCGCAAGTTGCCTATCCCTTATAAAGCTTTGGCCTCTAACAAAGGAAGTCTGTTTTGCACACATCCCTACAGAATGGGAGAAGGCCTTTGAATCAATCCGTTGAGAACAATGGTTTTTAAAATTTTTGGCTTCTAGTCATCTACTGGACCCCGAAATAAATTGCTACCCTCTTTTGAAGGAACGGGAAGTATCACCAAATGTCCTTAAAAAAGAAAGGGTTAAAGGTGGAACGATCCTATTTTACAGACGCGACAAAGCCTACTTCCTTCTCTCGGAGATAAACGAACCTTCACGATTTTCGAGTTTTCGAAATAAAAGAATTAAAGACTTGTATTTGTTTGCCCTCTTGGAAAGGTTAAGAATAATGACTACCTTACAGTAGACTGAGAAAGAGTTTCTCATTGGAAATGCTAGAAATGCCGAAGGTTAGCTCAGGTTTTGGGTGACTAGATTATTGATCAAAGAATTTAATGGAGAAGTGTCTCGAGACGCACAAAATTATTAAATGTCAGGTGTAAAATAACACAGGTAATATAAAAGGAGATGGGCAGCGTAGTGGAAAAAGAACAAGGGTTGTATGAATCGGAACAATGACACTGGGTTATATTTTTTATCAGTAAGTTATATGTGCGTATATATTCTTCCACAGACATGCATATTCAGAGTCTCAGTTTAACCTGATGTACTGATAGTTACAAAATGATCTGTACGGGTGTGAAAGATCTTTGTGTGGGTTGTTGTAGGAGCATACGAGGAAATTAGTTCTCATCCTTTTTTCCTTTGGTCGGTTTCATCATTTACAAATAAAAATTAGTTTTTTTTTTCTGTCGGAACAAGTCCCGTATACTATATTACAAAACAATTAGGACTGCTGGAAAAAAGCAATTAATCATTTCAATGGATGTCCTTGTCTTAATTGACGGTAGAGTTCCTATTTCCTTCTTTCATTTTTTGTTTTTGTTTTTGCTGCTTTTCACCTTCCTTGTCTCTAATTTCCGCTTACCGTTTTTTTTACGTGTTTGTTATTTGAATTCGATACCAGAATGTATACCTTTAGGAATGACAAGGTTCTGGTAATTTCCCCTGTGTGTAATAACCGTGAGGAAGTGATTTGAAAGATGATTTGTACTCGGTGTGGTTTACACTAACTGAGTGAAAATTGAAGTGCATTGAAACGTAGGAAGGTCTACGCATGCGTGAAGGAGTCATGCGTGTTCGGACACGCAGGATTATTATGACAAGTGTTGTTGGATATATACATTCATTGTGGACTGATTCGTGTTGAAAGTTAATGTATTGACGTGTTCGCACGCATACAAAAGTTCTTCTCTCCATTATTTCAGCAAGATAATTTGAGAACAGACAAAAAACAAAGGCGGATATGATATGATAGCAGAGTTTAGACAACATGCAAGCATCGCTGAGTAGAGTCTGAATGATAACTTTTGAACAAGTACTAGAAACCATTAGATTTATGAGACGTAGCTCACCCAAAGGCTCTTTTTTTTTTTCTTACAGGGAACATTTGGATTATGTACGAACACAATGTTCATACTGGGTTGAGCTTGTAACTCTTATACGTACATTGCTCGACTGCATTCATTAAAGGAATAAAATTCCTTTTAGTTCTCATTACTTTCTTTCGTATCTAATACTTTATTACTCTAGACTGCAAGCACGAAAGGTGGTCCTGTACCGACAGCGCACAGTATTTTGTAATTTTTGACTGGAAAATCGTTGTGGAATATGTAAATGTCTCTGTAAATTCATTGTTAAATATTCAAAAGAATGTATACTTGAAAATTTATCAGCTAAATATGGGTCACTTGTGAACGTCGTGGACAATAGTTTAGGTATTAAGTGTATACTCGAAAATTTATCAACTAAATATGGGTCACTTGTGAACGTCGTGGACAATAGGTTAGGTATTAAGTGTATATATTTGAAAATTTATCAGCTGAATATGGGTCACTTGTGAACGTGGTGGACAATAGTTTAGGTATTAAGTGTTTTAGGAATAAATGCAACTTTTTAGTCTGTAAACTGGATAGGAGACTAACGATTGGTTTGAACATGTTTAAAAAAAAATCATGTAAGCTTAAAAAAAAGAATTCTGCGCAAGTATTGAAGTTATTTTGTAACAAATAGCAGTTGTATAGGCATCAGTGTTTCAAACACTTTATTTTCATTTTTCACAACTATTGTTTAGTATGGATATAAAGTGATGTGACTTATAAATGTTAATTCGTAGTTTAATAAAGAAGAAAATATTCAGAAACATTGGTATGAAGTTGTTTTCTATAAATTTATATAGAGATGTTGCCCAGAAAGTACCAAGTTGATCAAAAGGCAGGACGTGATGACTGATTGTTTAGTTACACATCAATTTTAAAGACATATTTTTATAACTGAAGCGAAAAGTTAAGGACAAACAGTTTTCTCAAGTGTTAGTAAACTTAGTTTCATGAATTACGAATGATTTATAGGATTTTATACCTCTCTCATTCTGAATGTACACATACGAGTACAAGTGTAACAGTGGCATTTTCGTGCTTCAGAGACACTCACGCTACTACTTTTCGGACACAGTTATGACCAAATATCATTTGGAATTGATTGTTGAAGCCTTTTGCGAGTTCCAGTAACGCTTGGTGATTTTACAAAGAGTAGGCGCTTACCTTGCGTTCATCACTCTTTGATCCTGGACTCGAACCGGTATGAGTTTCAATTTGTTTAACCAGTTAGTGAAAATGTTAAACAGTTCTGTGTCAGATAAAGTCGGTTTCCTTCGTTTTCAGTTTTCTGTAAACGAAAACTTGAGATGACTATTTGTCTGCTGTGCGTCCGTACTTTTTCTGTCCGTCCTCAGATCTTAAAAACTACTGAGGCTAGAGGGCTGCAAATTGATATGTTGATCATCCACCCTCCAATCATTAAACATACTAAATTGCAGCCCTCTAGCCTCAGTAGTTTCTATTTTATGTAAGGTTAAAGTTAGCCATTGTCGTGCGTCTGGCACCGCTATAGGTAGCAACAACACAGGCCACCACCGTGCCGTGGCTGAAAGTTTCATGGGCCGCGGCTGAGAGTTTCATGCAGCATTATACGCTGTACAGAAAACTCGATTGCGTCGAAGAAACTTCAGCGCATTTTTTACTTGTATGCTGAGGCTAGACTACGAAATCGGCTGGAATTTACTTTGGTCGCTTAAAAAAGGCGCAAAATTATTGTCGGCTCTCGCTTTCAGTTTCCTAAAATGGTATTGGATATATTACGAATCGACAAAGGAATCATAGCGCAAGATGTTTTAGCTACTTCCACATTACTAGTGAACTTTTCTGATATTAGTCATGCTAAAATACTCTTCAGTTTTCATTTCTTTTTATTTTTTCAAAAATTGAAATCGTAATAGTTTAATATGCCTTTGTTTTTAAATATAATGACTGAAATAACAAAATTACTTCCACACATTCCGAACATCCTACTGTCATCTGCTTCGTCTTGGATTCTAATGTGAAATGGTCTTGGAGAATGTCAGATGTGACGATTATGGTTTTTTTTCTTTGATCGCCGGAACCTTGAACGCTTTTGATCCTTTTTTGTGCTCTATTTTATTTTGTTTTTGTGAATGACTGGTCTCCTAAACCCATCTTTTATGGGGACTGGTCGTCACGCTCGGTTTCACTTATCAAGGCCGAGGAATAAAACAGATTGGGCCTCCTGTCGTTAACCCTCCCTGTGTGTCCAGTCATTAATTTCATGTAGGAAGGCTCTATAGCCTCAAGTACTTGTAGACCTCCTCTCTCTCTCTCTCTCTCTCTCTCTCTCTCTCTCTCTCTCTCTCTCTCTCATCAGAGGGGGAGACTGAGGAGCTGTATTCTCCACTGCCTACAATGTTATGTCATGCGCGACCTAATTAGAGCATTGATGGAGTGACCTCCCTCCTGCCTCTCTCTCTCTCTCTCTCTCTCTCTCTCTCTCTCTCTCTCTCTCTCTCTCTCTCTCTCTCCTTTCGATTGCGTGATGGAATGACAGCCTTTTAATTGGCCTGCTTGAATATTAGTCGACGCTGTTCTTATTGTATGCACGTCCCTGTGACATTTAGAACAATAAGTGGAACGACTGCCCAATTATCGCATGATGTCTTTCAAGTCCTTTTTGGAGAAGGTCATTATTATTTGTGATACCTTGTAATTAATGATGCAAGATTCTCTATTTGTTTTAGTGTTCAGCTTAGGATAAGGGGGTATGATTACTTTTATGTTAATTACGGTAATGCGCAGAGCATTATTTCGATTTGAGAATTAGATTCGTCCAAAAATTGAAACTACTTTTCATCCATTTTTGTGTCATTCTGAAGTACTCCTTTAACTTCTCATATTTACAACGAAAGAAAAGAACATTTAGAGAAGGTGATGAAAATATAAAGCATTTTACAACATTTAGTCATGTGCAGACAAAGCGATAAAAACATACGGCATTTTATAACCTGTCGTCTGGGGTTCTTCCAGTTTTTTTTTTTTTTTTTTTTTTTTTTTTTTTTTATCCACGTCCGATTTACCCCTGACATTATAGACGTCGACAGAGGATGAATGTATGGGCCGAATGAGCGGTCAATCGCCTAAGTTGGGCAAGACTCGTTTCTTCAGAGGCTGAGGCGTCTAGCCCCTCTTGATAAGACGGACGATATTGGTAAAGGAGGGCCGTCTTTGTCTGACGCTTTTGTTACGGTCATTGAAGTGACAGATTTATCATGGATGTCAAGGATCGTTTTGTCCGCAGAATGTCACGGCTCTGGGACCCTTATAAGTAAAGGCTTTTATCACGATGTTGTACTTTGTCAATGACTTACGCCTAATCTCGGCAGTAGGGATAGGCTACAGTAGCTTGTTTTATTTATGCTAAGTAGAAAATTGATAAATACAAAGAAGCCCATAGAGACATATGATTGTTTTTTTTTTTACTTTCCGAAAATAATAGCTAGATTCAGGCAGAGGGACCTTTAGATTATGTCCAAAGTACCCCCTGTAATATACTGGGCTGGAATGAATTGGTTGGAGACCTATATTCACTCTCGAGAAATGTTCTTATTGTGGAGGCACTTTACAATGCTCATGAGATAGGCAAGAGGCAAAGTCAAGCTTGCTTTGGGGCACTGTCGAATAAATAAAAAAACAATTAGGAGCAGATGCAATGTCAGTAAAGTTAGACTCTGGCGATTGTCCTCGTATTTGCAATGGCATTAAATCCCCAAATCCCAAGACCAAGGAACTACCACAGAGAATAGGAGAAGCAGTTGGAGACGACGGTTTCTCAAGAATGATGGGCGATTCTTGTAGCTCGATCCACAATTACATAAAGGATCAAGACTCCCGAAGGGAAACATAGTCTTTTAGCTCATAACATAAAGAATTACCAATATAAATCCCAAGGCTGTGATTCATTACTGGTCTAAAAGATGCAGCTGACCCAGGCAACTATCTGCACCTCGCAGTCACCACAGTTACACCAAGATATTTAATTATTAAGTGTTCTTTTTCTACACACATCAGAAAACCAGTTTGGACTTAAAGGTAACCACGTATCATCGGCCTCTCCTGTTATCTTACGTTTTGCTGATGTGAGAAAAGCATTCTGGAACTCTCCTTGAAGCTTCATAAGAGACACTCTTATACTTTATTAGTATGTTAGGTTGGTGGTTTACCACACAGCAGTTCTGTGTCAAATGGGGTGACGTATTAAAACGTTTTACGACGTATTAAAACGTCATAAAACTTCGGATGTACTATCAGCGAAATAGCGATAAGTAACCTGTGTTAAGCTGATGATATTGGTTTCATCTCTGCATCAGTGCAAGGTCTTTAACAGCTAATCGATTCCTTCCGTAAGTATACAGATGAATTTGACATACTCTAAAGCGAACCCAAGACCCAGTGAATGTCGCCGCTCCCTAGATTGCTTAAAAACATTGACGAGCCATAAATATTCCTTGGGAATCACAGATTGGAATATGTACATGAATTCCATTATCTTGGGCACATTATTACGGAAGACCTACAAGGTATGGCCGACGCAGAATTAGAGACGACGTAAACTGTGTGAGAATGGGAACATGATTGCGAGGAGGTTTGCCTTTTTGCTCCTACTGCGTATATGGTTGCTCCAAATACCCGAGTGACTATCAGACATATTAATTGTTCAGAGTGACATTCTTGGGCTTCTCGTTATCATTCTGAAAAGGTGGGCGTTCATGGAAAACCGCTTTGATAAACTGAAATCCTATGTTGGGAGAACCTTATCCAGTATATTGACTTGAAAAAACAGCAGTTTAATCCAAACATCGCGAACAGTGAAGCGAGAAGATCTAAACTGTGGGAACGATTTGACAATGAGATTTCTGCTTCCTAATTGACGTTATTTCTTTACATTGTGGATGACATCGTATGCTGTGGCAAGTTTGTTCATTTCTTTCGCCTTTCCTCGCGTTGGTTATTTTCAGTTTATATATAATTATTATTCCTCTGTATTTATGCATTATAATCTTTGTCTTCCTTGTGATTAACTCCCATTGAAAGGCAACGTCATGTCCTGTTATGTATTTTCTGCTGTGCTCTCACTACCACTTTAATTGTTTCTCTTTGAGAGTATATTACTGCCAATGTGGTTATTGTCATTATCATTCTTGTTATCAAAGAATATTACAGTTCTCTGCTGTGTACTACTGTGAACTGTATTCAGTAACGCTAACTTACCCATCACTCCCATTCTACGTATACCATTATTATTATTATTATTATTATTATTATTATTATTATTATTATTATTTCGAAAGTAGCCGTTCACTCTTCCTTATTTATTAAACTGTACCTGCATACTGTAGCTGCACTTAGTTTTAGGCTGGGAAAACTGTAATTCATTATGATTATTATTATTAATTATTTGATCAATCTTAAAGGATTTCAGTGTCATATTAAAGGATTTCAGTGTCATATTGGTCATTATAATTCTGTTGCTTTCCACCTTAGACATGCATCTGTTTACCCTACAGCTTATTCGATGGTAGTATCCAATAAAAAAATCAGATTAACATGCCGCATTTAGCTCCTCCTTTTTAATGGTAGAATTGATTTATGTTATGAATAAGCGCTTTTTATTATATGGTATACACTTAGATGCTCCAAACTGAAAAAAAAGAGCTGATGGACGATTTACAGGGACGAATTTAAAATCAAAAGCCAGTGGTGATTAAATGCTTGGATAACGAAATCAAAACCATTTTCGAGTTCAGATTACAATTGTGAATTAAACTTCAAGTTGAAGTGTCGCCACAGGCAAAATAAGCTGTGTCTTCCTCTTGCACTGAGCTGCGAAGCAGAAGAAGAAGAGACAAAAGCTCGTTTTGAAATATCGTTAAAAGAATGCCATTTGTACTGCCGTCGTCCAGCCGTTACAAGTGACGACACCTGGTTATGCCAGATCGGCTCTTCACCTGCGGAGGGTCTCGGCCTCTTTCATTCCTTGTGGCCCTCATTGGGCCTTTGTGTTTCTGTGACAATGCCTTTTGTGCTGGAAAGTTCACACACACTGGGTCTTCTTTCACCGTTAGTCAAAACTGCATTGCATTGCATTGAAAGTAAAATTTGTATTTGATTCACCAAAAAAATGTTTCCTCGTATGGGCCGGTCCAGAAAAAACAGCCGAGAAGTCACTGCCACATTCATCCTTTAACTACTGAATTGAGTGTAAAATCTGTGTGAAAATACATATATTTTAACATTAAACCGTTATCCTGTAGTAGAAAATGATTCCAGAGAAAAAACAGCTCAGCAGTTACTGCATACATACATATATATATATATATATATATATATATATATATATATATATATATATATATATATATATATATATATATATATATATATATATATAATATATAATGTATAATGTATATATAGAGTATATATATGCAGGGAGAGAGTGGGAGCTGACTGGATAATCATTGACACTCTGGGTAGAGTAGGAGAACTTCTCATAATTTAATTCCCATTGGGTGTAAGTTATTCCTAGTGTAAAATGAATTCGATATTTATGGGTTGTCTCTGGCTTCATATTTAAAAGAACATAACTGTCCAGTGTAAAAATTAGTAACAAACAGGGGGTGGATTAGGGAATATCAAAGGTCACTGCCAAATTTGTACTTAAGGTTTTGGGTGAACCTTTATTCAGTTAAACTACACAACGTTAGCCGCGTCTTTCACTTACACAGAACCTCCTCAGCAGTGCATCTAACCCCCCTATTTTGCATGCATTCTTCAAAACTCGAAGATGTGGGAGCAAACACGAAAGTGCTTCGTACTGATGTTATGCGCATTTTTGCGTATAATGCACACACATACATATGTGTGTGTTTATGGGGGGGGAGGGAAATGAGTTTACCCTCGTGACCATTTCAACATATGTGTGTGTGTTTATGAGAGGGGGTTGGAAATGAGTTTACCCTCGTGACCATTTCCCATTCCTAGAATCGCCGCAATGAATTCCCTTATGATTAGGTATTTGCTGACTGATACTATCATTATCCTAATTGTTGTCATTGTTATAATCATGAGTATTAGTCACAGAATTTCTGGAGTCATGTTAGTTTTACAATATTGCAGCTCCTTTTATGAAAGTTCGATATACAGTCCTGAAAGATTTGACATGACATTGACGCCGTCACGAAGTTATGCACCTTTAGGAGGATTTTATGGAAGGCCTTTCCATTTTCGGAATCTGCTGAGCGTAGATCGATTTGACTCTCCTCTTCCTCAAGGTGGTTCGTTTGGGATGTTTGCCACGTGGTCCTTTTATTTTTAGGAAATTGGTTTGGACGATTGCTTTGTAATATTTGAACTCATAAACTTTCTTCGCCTTCCTTAAAGTTGAGCTTTCGTGAGAGAATTTCCATTGTTCCCGAAAGGTTAGATTATTTGGGATGAGGAGAACAAAGTTACACTTGCCAAAAACAGAATCGTGGAGATTTTTTGGTTTATGTGACAACACAAACAAGAGTCGCAGGAAACTGATAAGGCATTTCTCCTAACACCTTTTGTTTATTTTAAAGACCTCTGTCGCCTTACGTTCAAAGTACAGGCAAGATATTTCGAACGACGCAAACGCAGCTAAGAAGTTAAGCGCAAAAGGGAATAGTATCATTTTTATTTGTAGTGAGCGAAGGTCAGAAGATTAGTATGGCTATGTTCTTGCAAGACCGAGGGTCTCTTGGTCAGGGTGCCGTTGTGATACTTCAACATGACAGGGACACCTTCTCAGAGTCAAGTACAATGGGGAGATTTTCCCGATATTATTTACGGAGCTATTTAAAACGTTGGTGGCTCACTTCAACTGAATATTTCAAGTTTTCATATAAAATTTTAGATGTTTAACCACTGAAAATCAAACATCGAAAAAATATAGTTTTCATGGATCATTTTTTGTTTTGGTTCTGTATGTATTTGTTATTTTTTTGTCTATATCAGAAGGCAGAAACTCTTCCTCCTCCTTTTCCCTTTTTGTTGTAGCAACCACTTTGGCCACAAGATCTTTCTCACGATACCTATCTTGTATACAGCCACTTACACGCATGCACAAGCACGCAGGTATATATGCATTGATTAACATTCTTGACCAGAACACGTTTCAGATTTTTTATCTAAATATGCTCACACCTTTTCTCAAAAATAGACACAAAGAGCTCTCTCTCTCTCTCTCTCTCTCTCTCTCTCTCTCTCTCTCTCTCTCTCTCTCTCTCTCTCTCTCTCTCTCTCAGAGTATGTGAATTTGCATAAGCATTTTATTGCTGCTATTACTTCTCATAAGCGCCGTGTAGTACACGCACACTTACTTTACTCTCGAACGGCTACGCCACGGCCGAGGGAATTTTGAAGACGCTCTGTTCCCTCTTACTTGACTTCCCTCTTTTGGCGTCTTAAAAAGGCGTTCACTCTCACTCTTGCTCTCATGGAGGATTTTTTTTTTTTTTTTTGTATCTTTCAAGTTATATGATGCTCAGCAAGAGGGAGAGCCCTGAGAGGTGCGGCTTGATTGGTTTATCGTGGTGTTTCAGCCAGTCTTTTTATCTTGTAGTTCCCTTTTTTCAACTGTTGTTACTTATAATAAAAAAAATCATAAGTGCTGGGGTGAGATTAGTTTATTGCTTTCTTTCGTTTGTTTTTATTACAAAAAGGATTTTTTTGCATTTTTATTTTATATATGTAAATGACACTCTCCGGCCTGATATCAGATTGTTTTCAAGCGTCACTTATCAGTTTATTTAAAGAGTTATCATTTTGATTTATTTTTATAAATCACGCTCAAGCATTGACTTTCCCATTTTTATGAATGGGCACTTTATCCTTTTTTACTTCTTACTAAATCATATAGTAACTCTCATCACGTGGCGATATTACGACTCCATCCAACACATGCATGGAGTTTATTATAGGCACGGCGGCACGTAAAGGCCTTGTACCATGATTAGTGTATAATAATATCAACCTAATCGGAATTGTGCGCGAGATGGCGGCGATGTCTGATGCCTGCGATAAAGAAGGCTTGCTGCTCGATCTCGGCTGTGCTGTTCCTCTAATGGGCTCAGAATCGATGTCCCTACTACGTCGATGACGCGGGATAAGGCTCGTTTCGTGTCTCATTTTATGCAGCGCTCTTTTCAGCAGTACATTCTATGTATGTTGGAAATACCTTGCACACACATACACACACATATACACACACACACACACACACACACACACACATATATATATATATATATATATATATATATATATATATATATATATATATATATATAAAAGTATGAGAGAGAGAGAGCTGCTTCTTGAATATTGTGAATATTACATTATTTGGCTGTTTCAAAAGAAATAGTTTTGATATTTTAAGGAGTAGCTTAATATTTTCTAGCAAAATTTAAAGAGTATATGTGAACTTGTGCGAATTTTTCGCTTAGATTCAGTATTATTTTCTTTTAGGTTTTTTCGTAAAAAAAGGATTTTGTGCTCTATCACACTGTTTTATGTAGGGAGTTTTGAGTTCTGAGAACAAACGGAAAAGGATAAGATTTTTAATTCAGTGATAACGTTCGGAAGGTGAAATTTATAATGAGCCACGGGTTTTGAAGTTCAGAAATTATAAACAAGTTCCCTCTGTTAAAAAATGATGGTGATGATACTGTGCACGCCTTTACATGTAACAAAACAGAAAAGTATACTGAATTACTTACAAAATAAAAGATAGTATACAAATTATTAAGGGAATAAATGTGAATTACATTTTAAGTTGAGAGGGTAATATAAAGGATTTTAAACATACGTTAGATATTGGCATAGTCTCTCAGCACATGTTGCTATGGTGGTTGCTGTTCCTCATTGTAATCACTTTACTCGATTTTCATATAGGAACTCAACCAGGAAATTGTCTCGCTTTGCAGTTCCTACGTTTATTTTGCACTTGAAGATTTTGTGGGAAAATCTCATGCATAATTCATAAACATTCTTTTGAAAAAGACTCTCTCTCTCTCTCTCTCTCTCTCTCTCTCTCTCTCTCTCTCTCTCTCTCTCTCTCTCTTTTGTACAGTATGATGACTTAAAACGCCAGATGGAAATACACGGTAGATACTGAAAGTAGAGTAAAGTAAAAGAGTGATTCTTAAACACTTTTTTTCTATTTCATAGTAATTGCAAAATCTATATATTATGTGTATCTGAAGAAGTGTCTTCATAAATGATACCTCATTCCTCCAATGCCCGTGAACAAATTGAAAGGATCATCTGGCGCCTGTTTGACAACCTTCCACAGACGCACACAAGAATATCTTGTCCTCTCTTTCCGGTTCTTTTCTTGAAATTCCTTTCCCTCTCCTTACCTGCTGCCCCTTCGTCGCTTTCTTAATTGACGATCATTACCAAGGGAGGGGAGTAAAATATGAAGAACTAAGAGACAGAAAAAGAGAGAGAGCGCTGTCTGTTTTACAGTATGATTGCAATTTTCGAGTATCATTCACACACACACACACACACACACACACACACACACACACACACACACACACACACACATATATATATATATATATATATATATATATATATATATATATATATATATATATATATATATATATATTAAAATTGTATTTTTGTAGTAGTAGCTGTATGATGCTTTTTGTTGCTTTTGGGGGTAGGTTGATTGGGGTTTTTCTTTATTAGTATTATTATTATCGTTTTATTGAATTTTTAACGACATTCTATATAGGTGGTCGTCACCATAGAAAACGAGAAAATTATGGTAGTTTACCATTTAAGTTGCCATGTGTGACATACATCATATATTGTGTGCCACACACACACACACACACACACACAAAATACGTTTACGCAACCGTATGGACGTGAATGTAGATTGGTATCTATGCTTTTATTGAAATCTCCTTTTGGAAACGTGAATGCGGATCGGTATTTTATTATGTATTGAAATCACTGAATATAATCTTGAATGTGGATCAGTATCTAAAATTTTATTGAAATTACTTAACAGAAAGGTAATTTCGGACTTGTACCTGCGCATGTATTGAAGTCACCCCAGTACAAAAAGGTAACTTCTTTACTTTTCGTCATATCTTTAAGAGGTCCGGAACGTGGTCGGGGTCAGACATTCTTCTTCGTGCCAGGTAAAAAATATGAAAGGTACCGTAGCTGTAACAAGTGGGGAAGTGAATGTACCCTTTCTATAATTCGCTTACAAATACTCATGTGTGTGTGTGTGTATATTATATATATATATATATATATATATATATATATATATATATATATATATATATATATATATATATATATATATATATATATATATATATATATATATGTGTTGTGTGTGTTTGTAATTGTAACAGCCGCAATGCCCTCTTAACTTCTCGAATTCTTCGCGCTTATTTGGATACGCTTTTCATTACAAAACCTTAAGGTCTAAGTGCAAGAAATTTGAAGTGGTTACTGCAATTACATATGTATCTGGTAAAAAGTGACCAGCAGATTCTATATTATATATATATATATATATATATATATATATATATATATATATATATATATATATATATATATATATGTGTGTGTGTGTATGTTCACAAACACACACACATATATATATATACATATATATGCACTTTATATGTATACAGACACAGAATAGAATCATGTTGCCGGCACCGCTGCTGACGTAGGACTTACTAAAGTATCCAACAGGACAGAAATAACGGTCAACACCGTAATGGCTATCCACGCTTACGACGGATGTTACAAAACGTACTTAACCAACAATTCATCTGTAAAGGAACAATCGCTGAAATTCCCTTTTTATTTGTTGAGTCCTTATAATGTTCTTTTCATGAATATTTAAGCTTTTGCATTAATTACATTGTGGCTAATTTCCATAATTTTATTTGATTGCTTAAGAAGCATGTAGAAAAGCATGTGAAAGTTGCTGTATTGTATATATATATATATATATATATATATATATATATATATATATATATATATATATATATATATATATATATTATGTATATATATATATATATATATATATATATATATGTATATATATAATATATATGTATGTATACATATATATATACACACATACACACACAACTATAGATGTTTTTAACATTTGAACTCTTGGTAAACATTTCTCTCAGTATTCTAAAAACTTCCTAGGATATTGTTAATTTCCTTTTTCTTTGCCTCCACTCTGATTCAGCTGTTAGTTCTTTGGAAGAAATTATAACTTCTTGATTTTCACACACAGTTTTGTTCCTTACCTTCTTCAAGAATATTCGTTTCCTTAAGGAGCTGTTGTAATTGTTTTCCAATTGTCACTGTTTCATTGTTTAAATCGTTATCATTCTTTTTGTGGTTGTTTTTGTTGTCAGCTAAAGGTAGGGATTAAATTATATGTATGCAAAAATATGTGTAATAACTACCCATATATGGTGAAATGAAAGTAGAATAGGTAACTGTACGAGAGTACTTGTATGAAAACACAATGCAAGTCACCTGATTACCTTAGATGGAATTCAGTACGTAAAGTAACCATGTCCGAAAAAGTTTTATTAGACAGGAGCTTTGAATGACTATAAAGTCTAGGATGTGTAATAGGACAAATTTTTATTGGTGCTGATGGCGTGATTCCCTTGTGATAGTGGAACTTCTAATCCTAAATATTTACTATAATTGATATAAAATAGTTCCAAAGAGGTACATGCTTATAACGCAATTCATTTACAGTATTAAAGTGTGTAAATTTAAGAATGATTATTTATTAATGTTTTGCATTAATGAATTATTCATCTATAACAAGCCCAATATCAAAATAACTGCCAGGCAAACTCCCCGATAGTAACATGCCCATTTACTAAAATTAAAAGAAGTATTATGAGTATTACGCGAATCAAATGAAAAAAATATAAAGATGTTGAAATATTTGCGTTCATAAACAGCCACTGAGAAATAAGCAAAAGATATTAAAGCTAATAAAAGTGTTGGGAGGGGAGCATTACGCTGTTTGCAATGGACTGTTATCTGACTTCAGTAAATAATATTGAAAAGTCATCGAATGACAAAGTGGACAGCGTACTTCCAATATCGCGATATGCCCAGTGGGAATTTTTTTTCTCTCTTTCAGACCTAACGACGCGAAAGAAAGTGAATGTGTCTTTATCATATTTGGACTTTGTCAGGAGGTCTCACCAGTAAGTTTTCTCGAAGAGGTTCTGGACGGTTGCCATCTGCGAAATGTAATGAGAGAGAGATAGAGAGATTTATTTTAAGCCTTGTGTATGGTGTATCATTTGATTAGTTATGGTTACTCATTAGGGGGAGAGAGAGAGAGAGACTTTATTTTGTGGGTATGATTTATAATTTAATTTGTTTTGGTTACCTGTTAGAACAGATCGGTTAAAAAAAAATTTTTTTTTACTGCTGCAACTGTAATTATGATATTTTTATCGCCATGGATCATATACCTAGAGGTCTTCTTTCATTCATGAGAAGTATAGTAAATTTATTATTATTATTATTATTTATTATTATTATTATTATTATTATTATTATTATTATTACCGTGTCAATGATTTTTGCATCCCTTTCTTACTGTATTTAATTTATTTGTGCGCAATTATGGCAGTTAGAGTGTTTTGTTCAAATGAATGAGTAACTGAAATTAGCTGGTTAGTTTTATTATTTTTTCGTACGTTTAATATCGACTCGAACCTGCTACCCTTGAGAAATGAGGAATGATTATTAGGCTGAAGGGAACAAACGCCAGTGAAATCTCTCTCTCTCTCTCTCTCTCTCTCTCTCACTCTCAAAGCAGATGCTACCTAACTACCCTGCCTCCCATTTTTTATCGTCGCATTAAAAGAAGAATTCAGGCTTGCGTCCAAGGATTTCCGACGAGGTGCACACCAAGCATTAGGGACTATTATAGATCTCGTGTCGTCTTTTTCTTCTTATTCTTCTTCTTCTTCATTCTTGCCTTTCTCCTCCTGGGTCTACTCTACGTCCTTCACGGCCCCCTTCCTTTTCCTGCGTGTCTTTTCTTCACACACACAGCACACTTTTTTTTTTCCGAGGTTTGCTTCCCTTTAAGTTGATGACTCGTTCTTCTGCTTCTCGATTCCTCTCTTCCTTTCCCTTTCATTGGAAGGGAGTCATGAATGGAGGAAGGTTTTTGGCGCCATGTCAAGATTTGCTTTGAAACAGCATCTGGAGTTAAGTGGGAGTACGCTGCTTTGCTTGTTGGGGTCGTTATCAAGTTCCTCTCTCTCTCTCTCTCTCTCTCTCTCTCTCTCTCTCTCTCTCTCTCTCTCTCAGTAATTATCTTGAAATGAATGTACTGTAGTTTATTTTTGTTAATTTGGAACCCGCAAAAGTAGAAAAAGAAAGATTGATGAATGTTTGTTCTATTCATTGTCTTCTTGAAAATGACATGAATTAAATGCAGACTTGTTACATGACTTGATAAGATAAAACCCCAGCATCTCTCTCTCTCTCTCTCTCTCTCTCTCTCTCTCTCTCTCTCTCTCTATTGAATCAAAGTGTATTTCATCGAAGCTTTTGAGTACAGAAGGCAAGTTGATTCTGATTCCGTGTCCAAAGCAGCAATCTCGCAGTCCGGATTAATACCAGGCAGCCAAGGTCGCTTCACTCACATATAATCAATTTCTAGAAGCGCCGTAAATCTGAGGCTTGTTAACGGGCTCTAAGCGGGTCCCGTCGACCGGTCAACTGGTCATGCATTAGCACTTTTTCATAACCTGGATTTATCGTACCGGTTTGGAATAACTACTTCATAACCTTGACTCCTGTGGATGTACTGGGAAAGTAAAGCAGCCGTCTTTTGCAACCTCGATTTTATTCAGTAGTGGACAGGATTCCTTCATAATTGTGCCCGTCCATAAAATGGATATTTGTATGCAGTTGCAATCATAATTATATGTGTGTTTCTCAGCATGCGTGTTTTTGTATGTATATTTATGTATTATGTATAAATATTGATGTACACTCAGTATTTGAGAGCGTGTTGTATATTTTCAGCATTTTACCAAACGTTCTTATTTAGTATATCTTATGCACACCTGTATCGTAAATCCCTTAATCAGTCCAACAACTCAACCTGCTTGCAGAAATGAGCCAATTTCGATGCGAGGGAGAGTCGGCTCAAGCAAGGTCGGCTGTCCATTTCCCTTCGAAGTGGATGTTGGAAAGGGAAGGCCTAGCCGTATCTCTGTACAGCTTCCCGGTCACTTTTTTTTTTTTTTTTTTTTTTTTGACGGTATCCCCGTCCCTTCGATATCTTCCGCTGGGAAAGTGAATAAATGGCGACTCGTTGAGGATGATGATTATGATGATAGTAAAGACGATTATAAAGTGTGTCAGGATCGGAGGATGGAAAGAATATTTTTTTTGGAGGTCCTTAGAATGACTTGCAGAGTGGGTGGCTCATGATGAAGCAATGACGATGTTTAGTCCTCTCTCTCTCTCTCTCTCTCTCTCTCTCTCTCAAAAGAAATTGCTGTTGATTTTATTGCTGATTACTACGGAAATTATTTTTTTGTGGGGAATAATTTATTGCTGGGAAGTATGACGGTATAAAAGATAATGACACTGGCAGTGTTGATTACCACCACTGCGTTCAATGCAACCAATTGTAATAACAGTATTAGAGATAGTGAAATGAATAGCCGTTGTCTGACCTTGAGAATATATCATCTTTCCGAGTTCAGTATTGATTTTCCTCTTTTTATCCGTAGTTGAGTTCCAAGTAATACTTTTGTTCGCATGCAAACCAGGTGATAAAGTCGATGTTTCCTTCGATTTTAGATTCTTTTCTCGGAACACGATAGACTTCAACACACTAGTGGTATTGCCTTATTATTTTGATACTTATGTTGCCTTAAATGCAAGCAGCGCTGATATTATTCTGTGTTTTGGGGGGTTAGTTGGTTAGGCTATATAGTTTATGTTCAGTTAGAAATTGCATTCGATACGACACTTCAGATTTATTGTAAATATCTGTGATCTCACGCAGACTTCATTCCAGAATCAAATAATTTATGTTGATTTTCTTGCCCAACGTTTCCTAGTTTTTATCACCTCTCAGATTGCTGAGATGTTTAAGGTTTTAATGTAAAAGGTCTTTATCTTTACCTTTATCTATACTGCGGAAGATTTCCCCAGGCGATGCTAAATAAAGAATGCGTCTCTGTTATCGGTGTCGATTTTTACTTTACAATAGATGACTCCACTATGTAAACGGACATTCTCTCTCTCTCTCTCTCTCTCTCTCTCTCTCTCTCTCTCTCTCTCTCTCTCTCTCTTTCAAGAACCTCAAAAGCAAAGTGGAACAGCTATGAAAGTTGTTTCCCTTTCGAGTGCTACATATTCAAGTAACGAGTTACCTTAAATAGCGCGGACGACGGTTTGGCGTGGTATTTCATAAGAGTTAAAGACTGTTTTGCCAATATTCTATATAGTGAAACTGGATAGTTTTATTTATTTTTTTTTTTTTGCCCCATTATTTATTCATAAAGGATAGTCCTCATTTTCTGATACCACAAGACAAGTCGAGAAGATAAGTTGTCTTAAATAGAATTAAATAAAAATGTAGTTAAAACTCCCAAGTAGCTTAACCCATGTTAAATGATAGTCTGTGCATTATAGCGAGAGAGAGAGAGAGAGAGATCAGGAAACCTGTCCAAGGGATAAACTGCATCCTTGCCCAGACCTGGTACCCTTGAGACCCTTGCATTTTCTAAACCAGAGTGTGACGTGGGAAGGAGGAAGATAAGAAGACTAAAGCCGACCATAAGGAGAGGAGAGCAGGAAATGTAAGGAATAAAGGAGCAGACCAAATAAGAGCTCTACATTAAGATAACTACAAGATACTGAATGTCGCAATATTTAGAGTGACAGAATGATGTAGATTAATTAGATACGTGCCCGCTAAGGCGGTGAATTCCATAGCTAAAAAACGGATACCTGTAGATTAGAATGCCTGAACTGATGTCCCCCAACTCGACACGATTCTGTTGGGTGAAAAGTACCTAAACAAAATGTTCTTTGGCACGGTTATTTATAATATAGGTTAAAGAAGGAAAAAATATGCTAGATTTAGTAAGACGAAACAGTATTATTTTACCCATCAGAATCAGTACGACCCTGGAATATTGATATCTGAAAACTTTGGCATAGGAGGTTCCTCTGTTCGTTGGTGTTCCAGATGTTCTGTAATGGAGAAGTTGCAGTTGCTGTACTCGGGAACCTTTCCATATGATTTCTTACGAATGTGTAATGAACCTGATTAACATGATACAACTCGGGAAGTGTTGTAGGTTTACTACAATGCAGTTGTCTTTTTATTTTGTATGAAGAAGCGGTCTTGTCCATCTTGAAGAAAACTCGAGTATTTTCCCTAATGACCTACCTTTTCGGGATGATTTAGATATTTTAAGTGCGAGGACCGATGAACAGGACACAGGTATTATCATGGATCATAAACTGTTCTCAAGATCCATTTTGGAGAGTCATCATTGACAGACCAATGTGAAGATGCGCATGATCTTCTGTCATTACGATATTTTGTGGCATATGCATATTGTTTTCGAGTCTAGATCTTTCTAAAGTAGGTGTGGCACAGTTCTTCAGTCGCTCGCTCCCAAGAAGAGGGCGTCGGTTTTATCACTATTTAAAAGACATCCTGAAGCGTAAGTAGGTTTTCTCTTAAAAGTTACTCCGTCTTTAAAGTGACTGCCTTCTCTGAAGCTAAGACCACGCCCCCAGAGCTGATACACGATTTTTTATTTTTAATAATGTTAGGACATTGTGAAAATTATATGTTATTTTTCTTTGCTCGAAGCTTTGATAAATAACAAGGTTGTTATCAAAGTTACATCCTTTTGAAGACTGCGAAAGGGTTTATTTTTATAGCCTACATGTGATACATATGCACCGATGAATATTAGGCACCCAGGGTGGACGAGAATATGATTATCAACCAATCATAACGCTCTTGGAGGGTTTTCCACTTACTCATCATGTTTCAGCCTTGGATTATAATATCGATTTTGACTGATCGAATGCCATGCGCTCTGCAATTCTAACTTAACTGAAAGAAAACAGAGTAGCAGTATTACCAGTCCACTAAGTTTCAATTTTTCAGTATTTTTAGCTCGAAATTAAAAATAAGTTATATGTATGTATGGACATATACATATACAAATATATATATGTATATGTATGTGTATATATACAAAATTATTTTTAATTTCGAGTGATCGGTATACGTCATGTGCCAAGCTTCAGCCAAAGCCTAAAGGGAGGCCTTCTCCTCAGCAGTAACATCAGTGATAGAAGCCTGAATTGGAAATGTGATACAAACAGATGTTAGTGAACGACGACCTTGGAAAAGAATCGGCCCGATATGCAACCTTAGCACTAATGCCATGACTCTGTACAATGAAAACCCTATGATTGTGAAAATAAAAGTGAATGTGACGGAATAAAACGCGTCGGCAAAAGAGATTATTTTCAGGACTCAAGCACTGAGTGCTTGGAGAAAGTGAACGAGGGAAACTAGCTTTGGTGGCTCTCATTTTTCCGTATCGGGTTTTGCCCGGACTCCTACGGGACAGGTAATCGTGGGTAAACCAGGTGAATTTAGCCACGCATCAAGGTTGATAAAACCAAGACAGTTTGGACTACCACAGGCAACTATGGATTTCTTCTTTCCAAAATTCAGGTTGTCTACTCGGACCGTTAAGGTTGAATGCGAAGAGACAGAAGTTTCTTATATATATATTTGTATGTGTGCGTATCTATATATGTATGGATATATATATACGTGTATATATATATATATATATATATATATATACGTGTATATATATATATATATATATATATATATATATATATATATATATATATATATATATATATATATATATATATATAAAAGGGATTCAGAGCGGAATTGGGAAAAATTCTGAATTTAACATGGCTGAAGATCATTTTTCATCAGTTCGTAACAACTATCAATTCACCGTAAAAAAAAAGAAGCGTCATTCATCACGAACATAGAGATAGTAATCAAATGAAATGAAACAAGGAATCTTAACGTGAACAGTGAGCTCGGGATATTCTTTGAGGGTATATTTCAAATGACGCAGAAGTGGACTTTCTCTTGCTCCCCGAGGGGCATTCACAAGCAAGGAACTGTGAAACCCCGACTTGCATTATTCACTGATGAATTTGAACTCCCTATTATTATTATTATTATTATTATTATTATTATTATTATTATTATTATTATTCTGTCTCATCCTGTGGTGAATGGGCAGGGAAGGAAAATTGCGAATACGCAAAAGAATGAAATGACTCCTTGGTGACGAATATGGATATGAATTATATCATTATCGTTTCCAGGTATTGATATTGTCTTTTGCATGAACATTTATCTTCATGTTTTTTGCGAATAATATCATTGCCTACATAATTTCAAATCAGAAACAGACTTCACTCCATTGCTTGACTGTCATAGAGGAGACAATACCTTTGTGATAACTTCAGTTTCAAGCAATGTCAGAATTCAGACCATTTTGTCTGGTTTCGTTGCTTTGTTGTGTTCATCGCTTGGTACCCTTTTTAGAACTTGAATATGAATTTAAATAACGTAATTTCATACGGTGCTAAATTCATGAACGAACTTTAATGCTTTGGAAATTTGTACTTGGAAATAATTTGATTACAAGTCTTGAAAGAGTAGAATGTAACCTTAATCATTCAGGTAGTAAACTTATATTTTGGTCTATTAGATTTTATTTTATGGAGATACTTTGGTCTATTAGATTTCATTTTATTGAGGGTGGGAGTGAGGCAGAGACGCAGACAGAAGAACAACTTTTAATCTAAAGCTGCTTTCTCTTTGATAGCTGATACTGTTATTTAGACAAAGGATTATGTGTGCTGAGACTTCAGCCGAAGATTTTGTAACTGGTCTGAAATTGTGTTAAAACCTTAAAATGGTAAGACTTATTTTTTCTTCTTAAGATAAAATTTTTTGCTTGGACCAGATTAAGGTTAGTACATCGGCGTTCCAATTTTTGCTTTGCTGTTGATGGTTGCAGAAGCTTTTTCTTTTATTTATTACTTATTTGGCATTCAAATTTAAGTAGAGCCACCCTTCCATTACTCTATTCCTGTTTTTACCGCATGAGATAATTGCAAATATTGATTGATGAAATTGGTCCATCTCATTGCAAATTATAGTTGAATCTGGAGATGGTGCTTAGAAGTTTGGGCATAGTAAGGAGCTTCTAATGACAAACGATAATTCTCTCTCTCTCTCTCTCTCTCTCTCTCTCTCTCTCTCTCTCTCTCTCTCTCTCTCTCTCTCTCTGTGAACCGTGAAATTCCTGTTTTGCAGTCCTATCAAGCAGTGTTTTATGATACCCTGGTATGTTTTTTCCCCCCTATGCTGGTGATATTTCACCCTCGAACGGAACAAGGTTCTTTTAACAACGCACTTCAGAAACCCCAGCCTATATATATGTATTGGTGAACGTTCATTATTCGTACGTTCGGTTCAGTCATTATCGATCATAACCCTAACCTGAAAAACGAAGTGAGCTGTAAAAAAATGACTCAAGATCGTGTAAACATTAAAATGAAGATATTTACAGCAGCAGTCTTTCAGTGCGGAGAAAACTAATACACCATTGTCTTGCTGCCCTATAACTCAAAATGCTGTCAGTGGGTAACGGTCTTCGACGAGCAGGGCGCCTCATGAACATGACGACGGAGACCCCAATTCTACGAGAGGGATTGCGAGAAGAAGATCTGCTTTCCACCTCGCAAAACAGGATCTTACGTAAAAGACCAGACAGCCTTCCTCCTCATATTCCACCTCCACCTATCCCTTCCCTTCAACTTTTCGATCCCCCCCCCTCCCCCGCCTCACTGGGGTGTTAAGTGGTGTTTGGCCACTCGTACGAGCTGTCACCTTTACCAGGGCTTTTGGGTTAGCAGGTTGCATCGTGATATATATTAGTGGACTGGGTCCCCCTCCCTCCTCTCCTTGCTGTCTTTGAGAGCCTTAGCAATCTATCAGCAACAGATTTAATTCACGTGTTTTGTAGAAAATTTAACATTGCAGATTTAATAAATTGCAGTATTTATTATATTGGTTTGGGTCTTCAATAGGGAGAGTCAGATAAATTTTTAGCTGAATATACATCGCTTTATTTAATAAGAATAGCATAATTGTATTGCATTTTAAATTAGATTGGGATAATTTAATAAGGAGAGTCAGATAAGATGTCACTTTAATATGCAGCGCAATATCTGGTAAGAAATTGCATAAAAGTATTGTATTTTGAAATGCATCGCAATACATAACAAAGCTATTGAAATAAGTTTTTGGATTCTGAAATATGTCCATATGTTGAAGAAGAGGTAAAGAAGGTATCACGTGTCAAAATACATGACGATAATGTAAGTAAGTAGTTTCATCGCAAACTAATTCGAGAGACTAAACCTCCATAGGGGTTAGTGCCATCAGCGCACCTCATGTTGTGCACTGTAGGCATTACTCTCTGTCCTTGGCGGCGTCCCTTCGGCCCCTAGCTGCAACCCCTTTCATTCCTTTTACTGTACCTCCGTTCATATTCGCTTTCTCCCATCTTACTTCCACCCTCTCCTGACAATTGACTCAAAGTGCAACTGCGAGGTTTTCCTCCTGTTACACCTTTCAACATTTTTAACTGTCAATTTCTGTTTCAGCGCTGAATGACCTCACAGGTCCCAGCGCTTGGCCTCTGGCCTAAATTCTGCATTCTGTTCTATTGTAAACAAGGAAGGGAGAATAAGCAATAAACTCATTGCAGTGACAGCATTTATTGCAAAAGGAGGAGTGGCGAGGGGGAACGGAAGCAGAGGAGAATGATTAGCGAGGGTCCTAGTTTGGAGAACGTCCTCCCCGAGAACACCAGGACCTGACAAAAAATCTAGTTTATCTGAACATCCTTGGCTGCTGTCCAGTTCCTTCAAGCTTTCCTTGTGCCTTCCTTCTCGGGTTTTCTGTTCTTGTTAGTGTTGGCCGTCTTGCGTTTTACGTCTGGACTGACTTGTCCTTGCCGTCGTGGAGGTGACGCCTTTTTTGCGGTGCATTTTCTGTAACATGACGATGCCTGGGCGCGTGTGTGTTTAATAGTCAAGTTTCATTTCAGTCGCTTGAGTTATTAGTGTGAGAGACGTTAGGTAATGTTTCTGTCTACGCAGGCATATTTATTCTTAGGCATAAGACCCTTTACCATCTAGTAACTAGCCAATCTGTTACGGTTTTACCGACCATCAATGTTGCGACGCCACTATTGCTAGTAGGTCATCACGATCTCTTGTCATCATGGCGGAACATGTCGGGTAATCTTCCTGTTTTACCGATCATATCAGATGACCACTTAGTATGCATCGTTGCTGTATTTTCTGTATTATGAATCACATTCTAGGCCTTGAATGTGTATCTTCATTGTTTTCATATTTTATGCACAAGCACTGAGAAATAATTCCGACGCCACAGTAGAACATCTTGCGCCTGAGAGCACATAAGAATCTTCGAGGAAAAACAGGAAATACATGAAGTCATTTTATTCTAAATGCACAGTTCCTGTTGAAGAAATAAAACGGAGCCAACTATAACCACAAATGTAGTTTATATATGATAAGAGAAAAAAATAGAAAACCAGAACTGAAATGTGTTTTTCTGTTTCCAAAAAGAGAGTCTGCAGTTAGGAATTTAAACCCTTAATACCGATTTGTGAAAAACGAGCAATCATCAAAGAGGAAGATACAAATTCCGAGATCTTGGAACGGGAACAAAGCAAACGACAACGTGGGAGTCTCCTATCCGAAACTGCCGTTGAGAGAGAAGATAGGCTACATGGAGGGATGACGTCACAGCTTAACCAAGCCCTCGGAAGGTTTTCACCCGCAAACAAGCGCGGTAAACAAGAGGCGTTCAAAAGAACCGCCGCCGACTTTTTTTCTTTTTTCGGCGTACGAGCCATCAGGTCTTCTTTATGTCTTATGGAAAGACTTTAAGACGCGCGCAATTACCAGAGACGTCGATTAGCTGTTGCATGCTGAGCCGTGCATTAAAGATGCTGAACTATAAATTATAGAAAGCTGACCTCAGGGGTTAATCTCGTCCGTTCTATTATTGGATTTCGATGCGAGAGTGTAAAACCTCAGGATTAAACCACCACCACCACCTCTATAAAACAGTGTTAAACCACCACCGCCTTCCTCTGTCTTTAATGATTATTTTGAGACGTACATAAATCGTTTACACAGTACAGGGTGTATCTACACATGCAATATATATGATATATATATCTTGTGTGTATATATATTTGTGCTTGTATTTATGTATGTATGTGTATGCATGCGTGTTTTGTGTTTATAACTGTATATATATGTATATATACATACACATATATAATATATACAGTATATATATATAATATATATGTTATATATATATATATATATATATATATATATATATATATATATATATATATATATATATATATATTTATCAGTGCTATGACTAACACTTGAATGAGAGAGTTGAACTTAGTTCTCGAGCAGGATTTTGAAGTCGTGTTTTCCGAGTTACCAGAAGACAGTCTTACCGAAATAGATACAATATCATGTACAATCGTGCTATGGACATCAGAATTTCTTTTATTCGTCCATATGTAGCGACAAGTGAATCCCAAAGAGTCTAAAGAAATCGAGAAGTTTAGAGGCCTTTGGGATATATGTAAAAAAGTGTGTGTGTAATGTGTATACATACATACATGCTTACACATATATATATATATCCCAAATACATGCCTACACACTAAATCCCAAAGCCCTCTAAACTTCTCGATTATTTATATACATATATATATATATATATATATATATATATATATATATATATATATATATATATATATATATATATATATATATATATATATATATATATATATATATATATATATTTAGAAGTACGTAGACAGGTATGCGGTCCGATAGGTCGAATTGTAGGTCATCTTGTGTGTGGTATGAAAAAAGCAAAGATTTAAAAAAGACGTAAGACAACCAGAGGCAGTAAAAAGCAATTTAAAATCGAGAGGTCCACTCCTGAAACAAATTTGAAATTGCTAGCATCGTTTAACCTCCCGGAGGAATGTGTCCACTTCGTCTTCTCATTCCTCAGGTTTACAGACGATGAATAATGGGATGGTTTTTGCTTTTCCTGAGAAAAAACTGACACCCTGTTTTAATGAAAATGATTCTAGAGAAATAAACAAATAAGAATGTCTTCAATAAGGCATAATGGGATTGTCGAGTTAGAAGTTTGAAGTTAGGAAAATATGAAAACAGACGTTCTGCTAAGACCCTCGCATTAAAGCGTGAAGTTTGTTGATGGGTGGGGGTGGGGTGGGCGGTAAAGGGCGATGATGCCCATTCTTCTCGCTCCAGAAGCTCGGTGGTGGCTGCTCCGTCCGCGCCGTAATTGGTTCGTATCTCATCTGTAATGGGATCGTTTGGCTATAATGACTATATAAGCTTCGGGTGAAATTGGCCATAATGGCTATAAGCGCTTGATGGAATCGGCCATAACAGCCGGCGGAACGTGGAAGCGCCCGATTCCTCTTGCTGGTTATGCTAATTTCTTCTCGTCGTCGTTGTCGTGTTCTGCGCTAAATGTCAGAGACGTCATTTCTCAAGTCCGTCCCTTCCGGTTGTCTTCGAGTTTCAGCAGTTCGGTCTCGTGAGGTCGAGTTTCTCTTGAAGTATTTCGCGTCGTTCCTTCAGCCGCGGACACCTCCTCCTTCTCTACCATTATTGCTAGCTTAACCGACCTTTAAGTAAACCAAAATGGTGCCAAATTGATTAACGTCTCGAATTATATAGCCGGAATAAACAGACACACAAACAACAACAACAACAACAACAACACACATATATATATGCAGTTTGTGTATGTATTTTTATTATTATTGTGAACAACAACAATACAATGAAGTGGGAATCTTTTGCAATGGAGGAAATAAATTGTAAATGCCAGTCAGAGGACTTGAAAACTTACTTTAAGTTGGCGGAGGTTGTGCTAAGATGTAGCTGATGATGTTAGGAAGAAAAATATACCAAATTCCTCCGGTAATTTGAGGATGACTTTGCTTGAAAATGTTTAAAGAATTTTCTTCTTTTGCAAGAGGCGTTTACCAGATAGTGAAGGGGGAATATGTGACGAATGTAGATAATTGATCTAGATTTAGCTAAATTGGTCAGTGTGAAACAGGAATACTGTGAATTATTTTAATCTTTTGTCCAAAGAGGCCTGAGAAATCTATGAATTTGTTTTGTAGTTTTAAACATTTAAGGTTTAATATGGCAAAATATGCGCGATTTTGTAATGATAACCAATGCCAAGCTACAGGAATGTCCAGGCTCTTTTAAACAATCCAAATACTTCAGAGTTGCTTGAATCTTTGATAGAAAGAATTGTATATCTAAATTTTTGGGAGTTGCTGGAAAATTAAGTATCTGCCACCAGCTTTGGTAAAGAGAAAGTGTTAACTTACTTATTGTGGAAGAAATAAATTTATTTTTTTAAAGGAAATAATAAATTATTGTGTCTGAAGACCTGTGGGCGATACAAAAATACAGAAATGTCATTAGTTATTTTTCCTGGATGAGAAAATCTGACGTCACTTTTAAGGACGAACTAATGCTATATTCAGTTTACACTGAATAACTTTTATACGAGAGACTAAATTTCTTAATCTTGGGAACGTTAAGTCTTTCAGCAGTAACACACTGACGTTTTGATACATTTTTGTCAGTGCTCCCCATGAGTTCAGTTTTTTTATGATTTTCAGTAGTCTTCTCCTCTCTCTCTCTCTCTCTCTCTCTCTCTCTCTCTCTCTCTCTCTCTCTCTCTCTCTCTCTCTCTCTCTCTTCTTGTAGCATGTTTTTACGGTTATACGTATTTTCTTCTTTACTTCGGAATATCAATATTTTCATCCACTCACTTGGAAGATTAAATACTTATACTTTGATGAAATCTCTGCTTTCCAGGGAGTCTAGACCATGATTTCCAATATGCCTCCCTTCCCAAGCGTCTAGTTTCTCTGTTATACCCAAGATATTAATCTCATTTTCCAAAGCATCGCCGCATGAAGGAGGCAAGCACTCATTAGGAATAATGACAAGTCTGCGTGCTGCCTACCGCTCAGGCATATTAAGTAGACAAAACAGCGATTTCTCGCCTTTCGGCTGAGTGGGGCCTTTTCTTAAATCCACACACGCACGAACATACACGCGCGCGCGCACACGATACCGGCACCTGGTGTGGCCATCGCCTTAGACGTCTTGCTCATACCCTGGTGTTTAGACTCGTATTCATACAGGGGCGGTTTAAAGCTAAATGAAAGGGCTGTGTGTATGGGGAGAGAGAGTGTAGAGTAATTGAGGGAGCACCTGCCGTTATTCACAATGGACAGGTGCGCCGATGACCGATTTGGTCATCCAGAAAGAGGAACGTTTCGCCCTCCCGACTCTCTTACATGTTTCGTCCACCACCCCTCTCCTCTCTCTCCTCCCCCTCCCCTTCCCCTTTCTCTCCCTTCCCCCTCCCACCTCCCACTCCCCTCCCCCTCCCCCGTCGCCTGGTTCTGTAATTGACTTTTGACCAGCCATCCCTTTTCGGGCTGGTCTCGTTTCTTCTCCCGTTTCCTTGTTACTGCTACTTTTGTTTTGGTCCTTTGTTTACGATTGTGTGGGCTTGTTTGTTCCGTTACGCTTCTTTCTCCCATTTTTTTTTTTTAGTCGTGATGATCATGCACGCTGCTTTCTCTTTTTATTTTAATGTGAGAGATTGTACTGTTCGCTACTAAATTTTTCTTATTTTTTGCCCACTATCGAGTAATAATCAAAATTTGAAATCCGCGATTGCGTTTTGCTTTACCTTTTAGTTTTTTCTTTATTAAATCAGTAGATTTTGACTTCCGATGACCTTTTTTTCATTGTGCTCTCTCCTAATTTGCATGATTTTTTATTTAAGTGGGATTAATTGTTTATTAGTAACATCAAGAGTACATATATACAATATATATATGTATATATACCGTATACTGTGTATATGTATACAGTATGTGTATATATACATGTATGTATGTTTGTAGGTAGGTACTGCTTTATGAGAAAGAGTAAGGCGCAGTGTCGATCTTATCTCAAAGAAAGTATCTTGTATTTGTGGGCAATTCAAGATACCGAAGAGGCCGTCCATTAAATAAAAAAAAAAAAAAAGAAAAGTCAAGGGTGGAGTGAGTCAGTGAGATGGGTACTTCTGTATATAGAACATAGGGTCTTTGGTGTGAGAGGTGGACAGGTTACCTGTTACTGAAGGTGAGGCCGTCAGGATTACTTGTAGAGAGTCTTCATAACTTTGTTTATCACACTTTCTTTAGTAGACAAGGCTAATTTTCAGATTCCTGTGTTGAAGTTCGATTTGCTTTCCAAAGAATTTAATTAAAAGTTTGGGCTTTCTAACATCTGAGTGCAACTTTAGTCCGTTTTTATTTTTATAAGCTCAGTATTTCTTGAGTTATTTTCTTTTAAATGAGTTTAAACTTCTTTTCATTTTGTTGAATTAGTTATTTATAATTTTAAATAAATTGTTTTTCTGATGATTCAGTGTTTCATCAGCTGTTAAAATATTTCTCCAGTGGTTTGGTGAGGGAAAGATATGTTATTGAATATTTGCTGTATTCTTTTATAGCATTTTTGCACGCTATGTATGAGAGGGTGGCTTGCATTAGTAGTTACATTGTTTGTTTTCTCTTTTAGGTAACTAGTTATTCCCATTTCTAGATTGTGTAGAAAATCATGTTGCTCATTTAGTAAGAAATTTCGATTAGTTTTTCTAACTCGTAAAATGACTTCACATGACGGGAGAATCTGCCAGCAGATTTGAAGAACTGAAGCTGAGATTATCAGTTACGTCTTTTATTTTGTTAGTTTATATTTTCAGCAGAAAACGAGTTCCTTTCATTTCTTTATTGAATATTTTCATCGGAGAACGTTTTCCTCAAGTTAGTCTGCTTGTCCCATTAATTTTTTTTTAACTTGTTTGATTATAGGATTCTGCTTATTTGTTTTTTTTTTTTTCCTGATTGGATAGCTCGGGATTTCGAAGCGTGAAAGTTTTTTTGCACTCGAAGATTCTTAATCAAAAGTTCAAGGATTAGCACCTGAACTGGATTCTTCGCCCGTCAGACGATTATGGATTGGGATGAAACCAAGGCAGATGTGGACGGATGATTGGGGAGTGGAGAACAAAAGATTGGAAGGAGAAAGCGACGAGAAGTTGAGAAGATTAAGGGATAATGATGGTAGTTTGTTTGCTTATAACTGAAGTGCGGTTGATGGTAATGAATATGAGAATTGTGATGAGTGTGGAGATATATATTGATAGTCTGATGATAATAATTAGGAAGTTCTGACCGTGAATATACATGGTAAAGGTCATGATAAAGAAAGTAGTATTATCAAAGGGAATTTTGCAATTCGTATGTTATCGAGGGTGTTGGAAGAGAGGGAGGTTATTGAGTTCAGAATTACTGAGAAGCGAATTGAAAAACATTTTTGAAAAATGATAATAATTACAAAAAAAAAAGGACCCCGTGGATTGCATTTACTATATGACGTTCGTTATTGACACAGGATGTACTTGCTGACGTAAATTTAAAGACCACCACTTACATTCCCTTGTAATTCCATTGGTTGTCCTGAGCTGAAATAGGCGTGGTTCTTTTTCATAACATGAACTTCGTATAAACTCATTACTTTAAATAGTACAGTTCATGCAAAAAACATCCCTAAAAACTTCTATTGGCATTCACAAGTGGCAAAATACAATTCTTATATAAAGATATCCCGTCAGGCTTTTATTTGTTATAACAAAAGACAGACATTTATCTTCCAGGTTTTCATAGTTGTGTAACAGTATAATCAGCATTGTTTATAATGGTAACTTATTCTCTCTTCTCTTTTCCAGGTATGTCTGTGGCTTAAGGAGAAGGCGGCTTATCCGTCACGGGCGTTCAGTAAGTAAGGCTTACCCAGTTTTGTGCGCGTTCGAAAGAGTGATATACAAGCCGAGATCTTCAGATCTGTGTCGGCAGTACTACTTCTTTTCAGTCGCTCCTCGTGCAGGCGATGAATATGTGGTTGTAGTTTTGTTGTTGGTGATATTGTTGCTGCAAGAAAATGAATAATTTTTCTTTTCCTCTTGCTGATACTGCTGTTGTTCTTAAAGTTATAGTAATTAATTCGTGTTGTTGCAGTTAATGTTGTTGGTGTTCATAGTTATTATTATTATTATTATTATTATTATTATTATTATTATTATTATTATTATTATTATTATTATTATTATTATACTGGTGCCGTCTAATATGATGGTAATATAAACGAGGATGGAAATCTCGATCCTGGGGACATAAATCGCAGTCCCGAAGCTCTGACTGACCAAGACACAGCAATCAGCATACTTCGTATAGTGGCCAGTGGTGAGAGAGACCAACCCCGGGCTGAACGACGACAGTCCTAAACGGAGCTCGTTAACCCAGACCATTTTCGTTACACACAGAAAGAATTGTTGCTTTCTCCCTTCCCCCCGTCGTTTCATGCCATGATTATTATTATGAAAATTAAGTTTCGCATCAAAATATTATCCCCAAAAAAACTCAGGTGATTGCGCTAAAGGCCTTAGTATTTCTCAAGCTTTAAACGATTTCACATCGCAGCAGTCTTATGACCTATGAAATTCAGTGCAGTGCCAGTAAAAATGACCTCTGTTTGAAAGACACGAGCTTCGTCCACTGAGGTCATATAATTAGAGCAAGCGAGAAATCGGCCAAGTTTTGAAAAACTAATATTTTCGCCCTCGTCTCTTTAACATTTAAAAATTTTATCTCTCTCTCTCTCTCTCTCTCTCTCTCTCTCTCTCATTTATAAAAGGTTTGTAGAATATATATACATGTGTGTGTGTATGTATATGTATATGTATATGTATATATATATATATATATATATATATATATATATATATACTCAAATATATATATATATATATATATATATATATATATATATATATTTTATATATATATATAATTTTATTACGTTGTCTTTTCCGACAACTCTGTCTCTCTCTCTCTCTCTCTCTCTCTCTCTCTCTCTCTCTCTCTCTCTCTCTCTCTCTCTCTCTCATTTATAGAAGTTATATGTGTGTGTGTGTGTGTGTATATATATATATATATATATATATATATATATATATATATATATATATATATATATATATATATATATATATATATATATATATATAAAAACCTTTCATTACTGTATCTTTTCAGACAACCCTTTATCTCTTTCCCTCCCTCCCTCCGTCTTACCCATTATCTTCCTCTTCGTCGGTAATTCGATATTTCCCTTACCATTTTCCCCATATTTTTTGTGGTTCCATTTTCCCGTTAGGAGTGTCTAAAAGAGAAGCGGGTTGAAGGACGCACTGGGAGCCTGGTCAGCCATCCGTGCCTCGGCGTTCCCTGGGCCCGACAAGAAAAGAACAAGATAAGAGGTTTGCCATGAAATGCCTCGTGATAAAGACTCGGCCGGGATTTTGTTCAAGATCTCGTCCACTGGTTTCTTGTGTCAGTTGGGCTCTGTTCCTAACAATGGATGAGGCGTTCGGTGTCGTTTATTTGGAAAGAGTGCAGGTGTGTGTGCCTACGCATGCGGGTGCGCGCTTGCTTGTCTTTTTCGGAGTGAAGGGTTTTTCCCAGATTCATTGCAAAAGTTTAGCTAATGGTTTGATATACTGATGTAAAGGAATGGAGAGAGAGAGAGAGAGAATATGGCGTTTTCGAACTTAAATTACAGATACTGTTTATTAATAGTTGTTTTATTTTCGACAAGTATGGGACATATGTGATGTTTTTATGATCTAGTGGTATGTAGAGAGAGTTAGAGCAGTGTTGCAATTTCACGTACACCCAGTACTGTTTTTCTTATTATATACCAGTCATTTCTCATACCGTTTCACATACATATAGTGTTACCAAGATAACCTACAACCTTGAGACTACGCCGCATAGTACGAAAAGTAATATGCGCTGTTATGCATCTAAGAGGTTGCATTTTACTCCGGAAATTGCATCGATACAGTTTGAGTGATGCAAACAATTAATGAGCATTCTGGTTAACCTTGCCTTAGGCTGGTCACACAAAAGGAACTTGAAGACGAAGGGAAATATCAAGGGTTAAAGAAGTATTAAAATACCAAGGGACAGATCTCTCAGATTTCAATCAGGGTTTCTCTGTCCATATCTTATTAGTCAGTCTTTTTGATATTACAACGCTGGATTTGGGCACAAAGTCGTGGGCGCTTGAGCGGTATCTGATCTCTCGTGTTTATTGTATATTATTGTTGTATTTGATGTTCAAATTTATTTTCCGGTCATAAATGAATACGCATGGTGTTTCTTGGAGGGTATATAAACATTTTATAAGGCTTGCTGAGAAACTAGAGAGCTGGTCCCTTCTGGAGCCGCCGTCTCTCCAAAGGGGAAAAGTAGTGATTGAAATAGGCAAGATGCTATAAAACTCATCCTTATATACGAGTAGGAAAGCAGAAAATAACCTCAGTTGCCAGTCTCTTCAGTGTGAAAACGTGAATAGGGAATACATACAATACATATATATATATATATATATATATATATATATATATATATATATATATATATATATATATATATATGTGTGTGTGTGTGTGTGTGTGTGTGTGCGTGTGTACGACGCCTATTTAAATCCCGGTAGACTATTTTTTCATAAGAAATTATTTTATTTACAATGTCTTTCTTTCATAGTTCCGGTCACTTTGAATTCGTTGATGTTCATTTTTTGCTTAATGTCATTCATGTTAATAAAACGCATCTTATAGAGTCCTATATTTCTAAACAGAACACAAATACATCCGACGCCAACATTACAAAAACTTGTCTTGATAGCTACACTTAAGCCAGTAATGTTTTTCTTGTAACTTTTGATTTCCAAAATATGCTCCAGGGAAAACTTGACCTTCTTTAATAAATGACAGTTGCTTTAACTTCGGATTTGATCATACAAAACCTGTAAAATTGATGAGTGGTAGAATTAACCATGACATTGCATCGCCATACGAGATATCCTGACTTGAAAGAATATGTTCCTCGCGGTCCTCAAAGGTTAATGTTTCCTAAAAACTTTAAAACAGAAATACAGCATACATACACATACATACATACAGTATATATGTATATATATATATGTGTGTATATATGTATATATATATATGTATATATGCATATGTATATATAATATATATATACTGTATATATAAATTATATATATACAGTATGTATATAATATATATATATATATATATATATATATATATAAATTATATATATATATATACTGTATAAATTATATATACATATACATAGGTATATATTTAAACTGAGACCTTATGGTACAGTTGATAAGATCCTTATTTCACCAGTATTTGTTACGGGGGGAAGCAGAGTGGTTTGGAAATGTTCTGTTAAATCCCATTGCGCACCTCTTCCGACCTTATGCAGTGAATTACGAGTTAGGCGACTCGAATGGGGTGTGTCGCAGCTGGGCTGGAAAAGGAAACCGGACTAACAGCCCAGAATACTTTTGTAGGGTTCATGTGTCGGCAGACCTTTCTTGGTGATCACCATCGAACTTTATTAGCCAGGACTAAGGTTACTCGACTTTGCTGTTCGAACGCCGATTGTCAGTGTGAACTTGTTTTATATATATATATATATATATATATATATATATATATATATATATATATATATATATATATATATATATATATAAATATATAATATATATATAATATTTATGTATATACATTTATATGTATTTATATATAGTAATATAAAAATGGGAACAAGCTGGGAAGAAGAAGAAGAAGATAATATATATATATATATATATATATATATATATATATATATATATATATTGTATATTGTATATTGTATGTATTAATATATACATATACTTCCATATGTGCAGTGTGCATATGCAATGAAAATTGAAATAAATCTCTCACTTTTAGCTAGGTATCTCGTCCAGATTGATTGTAACAAGTCTGAGAGGTCACTCTTCAGATAATTACATCTGCCTCCAGAGAACTGCATATATTGTTGATCTGCCCTAAATCCTTTTCTTTATCTGCCATTAAAGCTTCGTGTTATTCCTCAGTGCTGGAAGTATTGCTCTTATATTTTATTTATCCTTGATTGGATTGAATCTAAGGCACTTTGTTTTATCAATAACCCCACTCTTGCCTCTTCTCTAGATCCCATTCCTTTGTTCAGTAAGATGGTCTCTCTCTCTCTCTCTCTCTCTCTCTCTCTCTCTCTCTCTCTCTCTCTCTCTCTCTCTCTCTCTTGCAAATACTGTTTAGGTAACTTTTGTAGAGCGCAACGGGAGAATTCCCACTCTTCTCTTACAAACTCGTAATACTTGTCAAGCCACTTCCTTCCACCATTATTCTTTGAAAATCGATAATCCTCAAGTTAAAAGGTTCAGTGGCTGTTTCTCTGTTTCTTTCATTCCAATGACAAGCTCTGGAATTTTCCAACTGCTTCTGTTTGTCTTGACTTGGACAACCCATCGTCTTTGTAGAGTCGCATCTGTCGTATCCCGAGTGTTTGAGCCATGCCATTTTTAGTTTTCTGTAAAAGAAAATTATTGTGCCGGCTTTATCTGTCCGTCCGCACTTTATTCTGTCCGCATTTTTTTGTCCGCCCTCAGATCTTAAAAACTACTGAGGCTAGAGGGCTGCAAATTGTTATGTTGATCATCCACCCTCCAGTCATCAGATATACCAAAATTGCAGCCCTCTAGCCTTAGTAGTTTTTATTTTATTTAAGGTTAAAATTAACCATAATCGTGCTTCTGGCAACGATATAGGATAGGCCACCACCGTGTCGTTGTTAAAGATTCATGGGCCGTGGCTCATACAGCATTATACCGAGACAATCGAAAGATAGATCTATTTTCGGTGGCCTTGATTATACGCTGTAACGGCTGTACAGAAAGCTCAATTGCGCTGAAGAAACTATGGCGCATTTTTTACTTCTTTTTTTATTTGTCTCTTTCGGGCCTGGACTGGAAATAGGCGTTAGAATGCCCGTCTCATTGGCATTCGCCCTTGAGATGTATAATTTAATCTGTACATATATGAGAGAGCAGAGGGAGGCTGTGTGTTTATACTCTCCTTATTTTTTATTCATAAGTGATGACGCGAGCAAATAAAAAGGGCCGGAAATAGCTTATGGAAACTGAGCAGTCTCATTCGGTGCCCAGTGACCTTTTAAAACTAACTAACTACAACACTAAAGTTGCATCCGCTGCTTTTGATCATTTGGAAGCTTCTCTTGGAACAGTTAAGTCTATGTATTTTATATAATACGTATTATACAAAACCGAAGATCAAATGACATTTTAAAACCACAAATACCTTTGTAAGCGGTATTTTTTTTTTCACGAAACCGTTGTTTTATCGTCGATTTTTTTCCGAGGGTCCTCTCTGTCGTACAGGAATTACAGTGACTAACACCAAACAATAAAAAAGATAAATAGATTATTTATTAATAAATGGAATTCTTATATTAAAGTTAATCGCTATTTCTTAAGATATTTTTCTTACCACTATCAGAGGAGAATGAAAATAAGTGGAAATCTCACTGCTGGAGCGCTGGTGTTGGACGTAACAGCATGAAGTTATAAATTCATCATAAATTCCCTATTTTCACTTTGACGCAGTTAATAACCTCATTAACTGCAACTTGATTAAACCTAAGAATCAAGGAAATAGTCCTTTTTTAAGTATACAAATGCACTTTCTAAGAACCGAAATATCAAGATCTTTCCGCCATTTGTTCTACAGTATCCGTAGAGAAGGAAAATGATTGTCGTACAAAGGCGAAAAAAATTCTCTCTCTCTCTCTCTCTCTCTCTCTCTCTCTCTCTCTCGTGCATGATGATTTTCGTTTTTTTATTAACGCTCATCATTGAGATGTGAGCATGCGCAATTAGGGCGATTGCATATACCGTCTTCTTCCCAAAGTATATTTGCCTAACCTCTTGTCCATCGCACACACACATACACACATACACACACACACACACATCCATTCAGTAGAATATCGAATCCACCGGAAGTACGCATCCATAAAATTCGGTTGCTTTTGTATCGCCTCTATGCCTTGATAAAATTAACGAGGATGACAAAGTTCCCCCCCCTTTTTTTTTTACTATAAATATTTAATCAGTTTTCTCATTCATTCTTATCTCATTTTGTAGCTGCCATTGGCAGGTGTTTTACCTAGTATTTTTTGGTATTTGTGTGTACCATTATCAGTTGTTTTCTGAGTTTTTAACGTTGGGTTCTTGTAAATAGATAATTATATTTCGAGAAAATTCAAATTTTGGAATTATGGATATTGAGCCAGATATCTGTCATAATCAGAGTAAAATCACTGAATAGCAATTGCTAGATTTTAGGTCTGCGTTTCTTTTTCTCTAAGATCGCTAGGAGGAATGCCAGGCGAAAGGTATAGTGAGTTCATCTATTGCTTTTATTCCGTAATGCATTTTGTATACACGTACTTCATTTTTATGTTATATATATAATCATATATATTTACGCATATAGTATGTGTGTTCTTTATATCTTGTGTTCGCCTGATATCGTTCATGATTATTTGTTTGTGTAAGTGAAACTACAACTGACAGTAATTCAGATGTGATGAGAAATTTCCGTAAGACCACCATGAACATCTACTTAATATAGAGCATACTTCAAAATTAGCAAAGAGGCAAAGGGGGCTGTCTATATTCCCTAGATGCTCTTTCAGTATCAACTAGTAGTTTTTTAATTAAATTTCACATGTGGTTTATGTATTAAATTTCGTTTACTTTATTTACAAAACCTTAGATGACAGATTCGATCAGGATTGTGTTACACGACATTCGCTTTAATAATTATGTTCACAATTCTTGGTAATACTTTGGTGTGTTCGTTGCTTGGTATTGCATCATTTAGCATGTTTCCTGATTCTGTCACCAGATGCATGCGTAGCGTAGCCTTCAGTGAATGATGTTTTCCTTTCCATCAGGCATATCGTTTCGATTAGATCGTAGCCGCACGTGTTATGAATATTTTAGGAATAACGTATCTACTTTTTTGTCGGCACGAGTTTCGAAAGAAGTCGTCGATATCCTGTTCCATCGTAGGTTCGAGTGTCTGTTTCTCAGGAAATACTGGAGAGACATGTTGGACGACCCCCGCCGTCTGTGACCTCCATACCTTCGACGTCAATCAAACGCGTCTACAATAAGGTGATAGGAAGACGCTACAGTGAAACCGGATACTGCTGTCAAATTTTATATCGTTGCCATTGAATTCTTTTTATGGTTAGTTTTATTATTTTGGATGTTCCTTACTCAGGCGCTGTTTCCTTATATCTTGTCTGATTTCCCTCAGCCTTAGCAGAAATGTATGTCATTTTCCTCTTCCCATTTATTAAGTTGTGTCTTTTACGGATGTACAGTTTATAGAATCTTGTTTGCCAGTACCTTATGACCGCTAGTGTTAAGGAAAATTACTTCGTGTTGCCTGAGTATTCAGTTAAAATAAATATATATATATATATATATATATATATATATATATATATATATATATATATATATATATATATATATATATATATATGTATGTATGTATATATATGTATATATGTATGTATGTATGTATGTATGTATGTATGTATGTATGTATGTATGTATGTATGTATAAATATTAGACGTTGGTGCAAGTCGTGCCCTAAGAAGACTAGTCGCATATGGAGTGTGGCATAAGTGATGTATACTGGTGTTACAGTAGTAATTGGAATAGTGAACAGAAACTGTTGAAACGACGAACACATTTGAAAGTGTTGCAAGAGGAGAAACAAGAACAGGATTAGGAAGGTAATGGAAACCACGAATCTAGGTAAGTGAATATTAATAAGGTTGTTGGAAGAATTAAAGTAACAGGTTCCTGTAAATGTATGAGAGTATATATATAACAGATGACAGTATTATGAAAGATGGTGAAGCAGAGAGAGAAGCAGGGCGTGTGCAAAGCTGGGAACAGAATTAGAGAGTCTGTGGAAGTCAAGGTGGGATGCTGAGCGAACTCTTCTCATCTTGGGAGTGAAATGTGGAGACGATCGTGAAGGAAAGAAGAAAGGTCGGAGCCCTTGAAATGATTTGTTTGCATTTGATATGTGGCTCGCAATGAATTGCAAGGGTGAGACACGAAGAGAGAGAGAGGGGAAGAGAAAGTATAATTGGGTTAGCAAATGGAACTTGAAATTTTGTAACCTGAGTCCTTTTAGGTCGTGAAATTAATTCTAGACATTCTCCATCGGAAAAGCAACGGTAAAATTTACATGAAATGTCAATAAGCACTTCTTTTGTCTTTGAAAAGCGCATTTCCGTCCGATCTTTTGATTTATTGCACTTGTCATGTTTGCCTGTACGCTCATACATAAAAGTTAATGAGTGTTTTATGTTTGTGTGTGTGTAAGAGAGAGTTGGGGGGGAGGAGCGGGGATGCCCCCCCACCCCCTGTTCTTCGATGCTGGATATTTGTTGTGAAAATAATTACAAAAAGATTTGAACATCGAATATTGAGTACTAGCATTTTTTGCATTGATTTTTCAATTATTCATTTTGCATGCAAGGACACTAGAATAAATGAATGTAAAAGATTGTGAAATTTTGTGAGTGCTACTAAACTATAAATGATTTTGCTTTGTTTTTACGTTTAGTCATTTCATTTTGGGTTTTGCGCTTTCAGTGCTAGCTCCTGTTACTTTTGCCTTATATTCTTTTAGAAGAGACATAAATACAGTGACAGAAAGACCTAAAGTACCATTTTACTGTCCAAAGGGGCGATTCGACCTTCTAACAATGAACTTTGATCAAACGAAAGAAAAACGAAACCAGTTCCTTTCCATCGTGACTTGAACGGTAGTCGAACACGTTTCATTTCAGTGTTTTTTCTCCTCTAGAAATAACGGAGGCGAAAGCATTCGAGGAGATCAGGAAAGACTCCGTTAGGAGCCAAGATGTGCAAATGCCCCGCCGCTGAACGCCCCGCAATTAATAAGGCCTTTGCAATCTTGCAACGTCACATTATAGGACTCTGAAGCCAGAGTTCAACTCCTTCATGGGGAAGGCATTCCTCACGTCCTTGTTCTCCTCTCCATCAATTCTGTCGTTATCCTTGGCGAGACAAGAGGTGTCTTGCCCTGGTTGGAAATTGCGGAAGGAAGGGACGGTCGGGCGGCACTTGCTTGTCCTGAACATTCTAGTTTCCCTTGAGTTCTTAGAAAATCTCTCTCTCTCTCTCTCTCTCTCTCTCTCTCTCTCTCTCTCTCTCTCTCTCTCTCTCTCTCACACACATATATATATATATATATATATATATATATATATATATATATATATATATATATATATATATATATATTACGCAAAATATATTTATAAAATATATGCACTGTGTATATATATATATTTATATATATATATATATATATATATATATATATATATATATATATATATTTAAATTGTCTTTTGATAATTCATTCGATAATTCACTGCTAAGAGCTGTGCGTCAATATACGTTAGTGAACGAATGTTGAAAAGTTGAAGAGTTTTGCGGTCTGGAGACCTACTTGTTTTCAGAGTCATTTTGAAATTTTAGTTTGGTCATTTTTTAGTTCGCTTGTGTTAGCGAGATGCAGTTTTGATAGAACTGTTTAATTACTCAGCATTGTGGGTAAAAACTGTTAATTTCTGATGAGATGATTATAATCAAGTAGGTTAGTGTACTTCTGTTATCAAGGTGGATGTATTTATTCTTGGGCTTTTTGTTCTTGTTTTCTTTACCTGATTCAATAGAAACTAAGGAGAAAACATTAAACAAATAAACGTTCATTGATTGATGCAAAAAAGTAAAGACAGAAAATTTTAAAAATTTTAGATCGCTAGAACAACCAGAAGACGACCACATCAAGGTCAAAAGATAGCCTTACTTGCCGGCAATTTGGAGCTCATTCTAATGTAGATCTTCGTACTCTAACTGGTTTGTCTTGTCTTGACTGCAACACAGATGACTGCAACACAGATATATATATATATATATATATATATATATATATATATATATATATATATATATATATATATATATATATATATATATTATATATATATATATATATATATATATATATATATATATATATATATATATATATATATATATATATATATATATATATATACTGTATAGTGTATGTATGTATGTCTCACCAGCACAAAAAAACAGGAGTGATAGAAACAGATATGCAAATAAGAAATTCGAAACCTCTACACGAAGAAAGATGAATTAACAAAAGAATATAAGTTCGTAAAAGATAATAATTATGTACTAGTAAACAGACTTAAAAACCAAGAGAGTTCAGTCCAATTATGTAGTTAAACATCTGCTAACCATGTTTATGCATTAATTCATTCTTGTTTTTCTGCTTGATATACGTCAGTCTAAAACAAATTTTTATTTTGAAACTGCGAACTAGTTGAAAACCCAACAGACCTATATTTTTAATTCCTATTCATTGAGGGAAAGGAAAAGTGCGCATAGAGGATGCGCAAGATAAAAGTAAACTCGAAAAAAAAAAAGACTGCGAGATAACTTGTCGGGTTAAATTCATAATAATTCAACCAGAACAGATTGCGTGGATGAGCGTCATTTTCTCCTTTGCCAACAAGAGAATGAAAATATGCTTAGATTTGTAGGATAATGCAAACTCCCTTGAGGTATCCTGTTGCCTTTTATCCATGCAAAGATATTCTCTTCTTGATGTGTCTACAAAACTGTCCACATTACATTAATTTTCCTTTTCATGAAAATTCATACCTTTTGAAAAGTTACGTAAATTAGTTTGAAGTCTCATGACACCCTACCTCCGAGGGGTGAGTAGTCATAACTACAGTATGTATCCTGATAAGGAAAACTGTTTTCGTTAAAACATAATCATTTAACAAATATAGGTGGTCTTTGGTTTTAGATTTATGGGAGGCTGCTACATTCGCTAGAAATTTTTTGTCGTGGGAAAGATGTGAAAAGGTAATCTTATGAACTGGATTTTTCAACGTTCTTGGAATATGACCTTTGCATGAAAGGCTCCAAGTGTTACTGTAATTTCACGTGCATAAATTCACTGTATTTGAAGTGTCATTTGGTAGTAAGATTAGTGCAGTGATGTGAGACAGGAGATAATGGGTATGTTTTATGTATTTCATAACTGATGAAACAAAATGAATGTTTGATTAGTGTTTCTTGAGAGAGTGAGTGATTGTAACACTCACGTGTTGCAGTTTGAAAATGCCAGAATGGAATTTTTTCTTCCTTGCATAATGCGTATTAAGATATTAATATATTCTGATACTTGTGACGCGAAACCATCTGCAAACTGACAGATAGATTTGAGGCATTTCCTGTACTCATTTTTCCTAAACATTTGGTGCATATTTATATAATATATATATATATATATATATATATATATATATATATATATATATATATATATATATACATGTACATATGTGTGTGTGTGTATGCATGTATGTAACTACATGTACATAAGTATGTGTATGTCCATATCGTATTTATGTATACACTATTTACATTTATATATGTATGCAAAATGTGCTTATGTGAAATTGTACATCATTATATGAAATTTAATATTATTAATTGTAAATGCACGCAAATGCTGTCAGCTTTTAATGTACATGCATTTTCTAGTGCACAAATATAAATTCACATGCATGCATACATAGATATATGCAGGCTCTGACTCCTCAAGCAGTTGCGAAAATGGGCTCTGGGCATGTGGGGTATCAGTGGGAGTACCACCGCTAAGAGGTTCGAAGAACAAAAATAAAATGAAAAATAAAAACTCGGCGTTCTTGACTTGCGGTGATGTTCCCAAGTTAACGGAAAAAGTCGATGTGTGAGCCCAGATGGGAACCAGAAAAAAAATTCTTCTCCGAAGCCGAAGGTAAAGTGAGGCAAGAAGAAGAAGAACAGTAGAAACGGACAATGTTAAGGGGAAGGTTCTAGAATGCAGATGAACTGGGGATTTTCCTTCATTTTAGTCTTGGGTAATTTTCGATGGCTTTCACTTTTTGCGAATTGGAGGAATAAAGGCTCAGTATTCCTCCGTGCATTTGCACTTTACCTAGGCATGTTTAAGAATAACCCAGACTCTTGTTGATTACCACACGTTGTAAGTTGTCGAGCTAGGTCATTATTACAGGCTGCGATTACAAAAAAAAAAAAAAAGAGAGAGAGAGACAAGTTGACCTGTTGATGTTAGTCTTTGAAATATAAATTCGTAAAATTAATGACCACCATGTGCTGTTCTGAATGAACAAGGGATGTAGGTACCACATTCATATAAGGTTTTTGATGTTTGGTGTGATGTTAAATCATGCAGAGCAATATGTAAGAAACATTGTCGTATAAATTAATGGCATTACAGTAGAGAAAACGTTGTCGAATCTAAATTTATTTACTATCAGAAAACTGCACAGTACCATTAACTCACCAAAGTTACACTACTATAATTTGTGCTTTCTCTTCATCACAGACCCAAAAGATACACAGGATAAAACTAATATTAGTATTATTTCAGTGGCCTCTCTGAGGTTCTTAGGTGTTCGAAAAACTAGTTTATGAAACAGTTTTAAATATTTATGAATGAGTGTTTTTCCATAATGGTAATGAGATGTGCAATCACCTTTGGGAAAAAATCCCGGTCCTGTCAGAGCTGTAAAACTTTAATAATGATTTATTGCTCCCACTCTTTTTCCATGATAAATGTGATTATCTTATTATGTCTTTATTGTTCTTAGAGAAAATATGAAGTAATAACGATAATGGCATTAGTTATCTGTGCTCATTATAATTAGACTTCCTTGTGCCAAGCTCTCTCTCTCTCTCTCTCTCTCTCTCTCTCTCTCTCTCTCTCTCTCTCTGTGGCTGGTGGAGCATTGGTGAGCGGCCTGCTTGCAACCTGAGCGACCCGTTGTTCGACCCTTGAACCATACGGAGAGGGACGAATGGGCGTATTTAACTAAGCAGTGAATTATGTACTTAGTTGGCAGTCGACTGTTGTGTGTCGCAGCTAGAAGTCAGAGAAAGACTGGCCTTTGCTCGTTAAGATCGTAAAACCAGAAGAGACTTTACAAGGTAATCTTCACCCTGTTGGGATGAAACTATTCATAAAACTCTCTCTCTCTCTCTCTCTCTCTCTCTCTCTCTCTCTCTCTCTCTCTCTCTCTCTCTCTCTGCGCTTCCAAAGTCCTCGTTTTCTCCTACATTTGCAGTGATGATTACATTGAAGGTATTCATACCTGCTGAATATCTCATTTTACTCAGAGGCAAAAATGACGTTTTAAGCCGAGGCTGTGTTCCAGGCACGCTTGAAGAACGCACCCTTGGTCAGATCGTGTCGAGCCGAGTTCGAGATGCCTCATACTCCAATTTCCATCGTGAGGATTGCAACCTTCCTTTTATGTGCGGACAGCAGGTCTTTGGAGGGAAAAAAAAAAGGCAGACTCTTTTCTCTTTTCCGTTTTAAAACGGTATTTTTCGCTCATGTGACATTCGAATCTTCCAGTGACTTTGGGCAGCTCTGTATGTTTGAGAGAGAGAGAGAGAGATTTTTATCGGAATTCCTTCTCAGTATTCCAGTATTAAAGGGTTAGATTTTCTGAACTTGTATAAATGTCAAAAAAGAAAATGACGCTCTTTGGGTTTTATGACATTTTTAAAGTTCGCCGAAGAGTAATTACACTCAAACGAGTCTTGAAGTTATAGGAAGGCGTGACTTCATTTTAAACTTCCATCTTACCTTTCACGCAAAATATAAAGTTGTCTTTAAGGTCAACTTCTGACTATTTTTCATCGACATCTCAGACTCGTTGTGGAATGAGTGGATGAAGGTATTAGGTTTGCTTTTCTTGAAGTTACAGTTTTCTGTATCCCACACAAAAGGTATTTTGAGGGTTTTGAGTTATGTATTGAGTCGACAGAGTAACATAGGTACTCTAAATCATCATAATTTGCTGCGGCTGACTGCATTCGGTATCACTTGAAACAACAGATTAGAATATTTATTGATATGTTTTTAATGGATCATTTTTACCATGGAGAAGCATTCTTTATTTCTGGAGTTCCCAAACAATAGAATCGAGAGATTCACTCTTAAAATAATAGGTAGTGTCCAACTACGAACATTGGTTAATACTTTAAAGTCACCATTATGAATATACTAACATACAGTTATCTTCCTGATCTAATCGGAGTTCATTGCGACCTTGTCTGCTAATCGACAGCCTCATCACCGCACAGGCTGTCGTTAGCGCTAATTAAAATTTAATATACGTCTCTACAGGTTGGAACAAAAGAAGAAAAAAAAATCCGAAATAAAACTTGAAATGGTTCAAGGCCTTCATACCCGAGACGCCACACCCTTGCCCCCAGGGAAGTCGTATCTGCTGCATGTCTCGACGCCTACGGGTAGGTCTCGCTGGGCAGATCTGGGATGCTGTATAATTGACTCCTGCACCTTTAGAGGCGTTTGGCCTCGAGTTGTCGGATGTAGGAAGGCTGAAGTGAAGACGAGTAAATTATGAGATTTGCCTTGAAGTAATGAATTTATATCATTTAGATTGGCGGGAGCCCATAGGAATTTCCCCTTAACGCAGTATGCAGGAATTTGCTGAGTAAATAATATAGATATATAATTAAAATAATGATTATCCAGTTGTTTTGTTTCAGAAAAAAAAACTTTAAATATTTCAGAGCTCAATCTCAGTATTAAAAAAAGAAGCGGAAATATTCGCTCTGTGTTATTTTCAAGAAACTATTAGAAATAAAATTTCAGACTTTTATTTTCATGGGTTAAACGACTTATGATAATGGATGGCTCATGTGCAGGCAATTGGAACCCCTTAGTTTGGGCATCATAACACGTATGTGCGCAGTCTGAATGATAGTGGATATAAGAAAAGCAACAGTGAATATTAGAAAAGCAACATTATCATGCCAGAGGCTGCCTATTTTCCATAAACGTAAGTTATATACTTAATCCTTTTGGCAATTAGCCTCTACTGTAGTGGGTGTCATTCGCAAATATTGTTCCTTTTCCTCAGCATTTTCAAATTGTAAGGCTAAAGACATGGTGTGTGTATGACTATATTGTAATGTATATTTTATACTAGATGGAGAATAGAGGCAAGTTATCGAAATTAAGAAGTTTCCGCTCTGGGAGTTTTGTAATATGCTCACGCAGTGGTTACAGAAATATACCAAATACTCTCTTGGAAACAAGTTGTCTGACAGCCAAGGACTTGCAGCCATAACTTCTATACATACTTGTTTTTTTTTTCTCTCTTTTGCATAATGTAACCGGCAAACCTGTACTTCAGAGGACCAAACACCAATTTACGACTTGACAGTTGCATTCAACTGTCGGCAAATGCATTCCCTTTTCCGATTTGTCCATTGAATCGTGTCTTCAAGTGGAATGAAGTTGCAGTCTTCGATCTGATTGGATAGTGTGCATTGGCTTTGTTCGTCTGAGATGTACCATATTTTCTGATTGGCGGAGTTTGTCTTTTGAGAGATTGAACAGGTTTGTTGTTGACTCGAAGGACCAGGATACTAAGGCGCTCAGCAACATCTATGAGCAGCCACGTGCTCCGTCGCCCAGTCTTCATTTGTGTTGCACTTTGCTCGAACACAGAAGTTGCTGTGTCCCTGTGGTGCATGTGACGTCATTAATAAATGGAATCTTAATATTCCTCAAATGTCACTCATGCTCTGTTGTAGAATGTTATCAAGATAAAAGTTGTAGGGGGTTATTAAACTGCCTTATAGTCGTTTATCAACTTCTGTACTCCATAAGATAAATGTATTTTCCTGTTTATGTATGTACTGTACACACACACACACACACACACACACACACACACACACACACACACACACACACATATATATATATATATATATATATATATATATATATATATATATATATATATATATTATATATATATATATTATATATATTTGTATATATACATATATATGCCTCTTACAGTAGGTGACTTCTTAGAAACAGTACAATAACAACCATTGCCATAAGCATACCTTCTGAATAGTTGATGAACTCTGTGTGTGTGTGTGTGTGTGTGTTTTGGTTTACGTATGTGTTCTTGTTTGTTGTTTCTGACAGTAGAAATTTGTATTTCAAATTATCTAATAATTCTCATGTTCATATTATATTTGACCAAGGTCGTAAAACCCCCTAAATGTTAAAGGAACCGACGTATAAGCAGTATTTGGAAATTATAACAAGAAGTATGTTGAAAACTCCTGATATTACAGATACGTCCGCGTGTCTGCTGAAGGCTGAACTGATTTTAATCTAATTTCGCTCACCTCGGCAGTTCTAGCTGTTAAGGTCGGGGTCATAAAGCCTAAGGCAGCAGTTCGGAGATTGGTTTTTATGGCATATCCCGTGGCATTACACGACATGTTTCTTTATTTCTCTTGGCTAAACAACTTGACCCCGTCGATGGCAGATTTAAATCCGTACATACATTTGTTTGCATGGGGGAAGATTGAGTTAGTTATTAAGCTGGGTAGCGTGAGGTCGGGACGCCGGATACATTCTTATTAAGACATTTTTGGTATTTCTGACGTGGATTACCTTATATTTTATGAGCACTGCAAAAGATTCAGTTAGGCTTTATGTAAAATGTCTTAAGTTGTAGTTTAGTTGTTCTTTTGGGCAAGGTCTCGATGTCTGAATGGCGAAAATAATCATGGGAGCATTAAAGTTCCTTCGTATTTATGTTATCTTTCTAGTTTATTGTTAATGTCATCTTGATTGAATGTTCGAGACAGCACATCAAATTCCCGTCTTCATGTCCCGCTCATTTTGTCAGTCAGGCATCTCCACGTCCTTTGATATGTTTGGTTTTATTTTGCAGATCAATTTTCCGTGTCTTATGCTCAATGGTCGTCGTTCAAAGAAGACCTTCAGATACACTTATTTCCATTGTTGCTTAAAGACCAGCACCCGCCCTGTAAAAGTAAACTTAGAAAATAGCCAAGACCACCATCATCTCCGATGCATCCCCTTGTCCTTGATGCATATTGATGAGACCGCCAAAGATGATGACTGATTTTTTCTTAGCCTAGATGCTTTTAGGGTTTCGGGTTTTCTGTCATGTCCTGATTACCATTTAAATTGCTTCCATATGTAGTTTGCTCTTTGTGCGTCATGCTACGCGTTTCAATGGAAAGTGGCTTTGGTGCATAATGAGTGTTGATGCCATTACTTTGTTGACATAAAAACATTTACTAACAGATAATTAAGTGAGACAAATTTTTATCCAGATTAATTTACCACATTGCTTAGATATTTCTACATGATTAAGAGTCAGTAAACAAAAGGAAAGAGCGCTAAGGCGCTCCTTGCATGAATAGTAGGCTAACACCGGAGATTGGTGGAAAAGTATAGGAACGGGGTTAGAGTGCGCTGTGCATGTAGTACATTGTGCTTTTGCAGACTGGCAGCTTTGGTTGGTAATGCTGGGACGTCATATTCCCTCTTGATTATATTCATGTTATTGTACACTACCTTTTATGTACTGGCTTAATGGCATTTGCTAAGTTTTGTCCACAAAAACTTAGATTTTCTGTTCTTTTGCTTAGCAATCATTCTGAAATACGCCTAATCAGAATTCATAATAATATAGTACTTATAAAGGTTATACACACATACATATTACGTACATTATATATATATATATATATATATATATATATATATATATATATATATATATATATATATATATATAGAGAGATAGAGAGATATATATAGAGAGAGACAGACAGACAGACAGACAGACAGACAGACAGACAGACAGACAGACAGACAGACAGACAGACAGACAGACAGACAGACAGACAGACAGACAGCATGAGCATTCGTAGTTCACTTATGTGACCATATCAGTCCATGAACGTAGTTATACCAGTAGTCGCTCCCATAATCTTCAAATATGTTTACGCTAATTTCGAATGTAAATCAAGGTATAATAGCAGGTATCGACGGGCGTTCGTCGGAATATTAATTACCTCGATAATTGTTTTACCGAAAAAACATGGTCCTCGGAGAAGGGTTTATCCTTGGTCAGAACCGCCGAAGACGAGGGCCAACCAGTTATGGTAATTCGGGTCTCATCCTCAGTTCTGTTCTGTCCTGAAACCGCTACAAGAAAATTAGGCTGAGGCTTCTTCTGCTTTACCCTTTGTCACCTCCTATTTATTCATTGTTTATCCATTGCATTTGCAGGAACGTGTTGGGAATGCCAGTCAATTCGTAAGATAATAGTCGTAAATTTTGTTTGCACAAAAAGGGTATTTGAAAGATGGAGAGTAATTAACAGGCAAATACAGTGTGTTGATACTCATATAATTTTTACCTATATAAGACGGAGTGTCTGTTGGTGAATATTTTCAAAACATCATGCTTGTATATAGCTCTATGATGACTAATTTCAAGTGTATTTCAGATTTCCTGACAGATAATGTGTAAGTATTAACAAGTATTGTTACGTGCTAAAGAATAGCGTACATGTCTTGTTTGTTTTATGTGTTTTCGAAGAAACACGTACACGCATTGTTTGATCGTCGGAAATATAATGCCAGGGCTTCTTAAAGCATTAACTCTTCCTGTCTTGCTCTGAAGAAAAGAAGTGTTAGGAATGCCATCCATCCCAAGGAGAGTTATGCCTTGAGGACATGCTTCTCCTTCAGTCGAACCCGTCCTTATCTCTGGGCGGGGCATTGGGCATCAAAAACAAACTCAAAAGCTCTCTCTCTTCACACACACACATGCACAAAAAAATACCTAGTTGACCATATGGAAAATAGGAGCAACCTGAATAGGGTCACTTTTTGTGTGAAATTGTTTGGATGTTTTTTTGTGAGAAACAGCTACTTTTCATAAGTCCTAGTGTGTGGAGAGTTAACATAGAGTAGGTAATTACGTTTAAAAGACAAGGTTCATCAATCTTCACATACCTCACATTCCTTTCCGTTGTTGTCTTTTTTTTCTGTTTTTATATAGAAGACGTTTCAAGTTTAGGGGTCTGGTGAGCTCCACTGTCTTGTTCGAACCGAGTTCTGACTATAATTACGCGCTAATCAGTAGGGTTTATGAGCAAAAAGTTTACTTGCTAGATTGTTAAAGTCACACTGGTAGTACATTGATATCATGATATCATGCTGTTATTGTAACAGTGTTATGAAGAAGGTTAATAATATTGTAATAGCTGTTGAAAGTGTTTGTTTCACTATTAATTCGTAAGGGTACGAATGGTCTTTCATGTTTTAACGCCACTGCGGAGATAAAACTCGGTAAACAAATGAACCTGTCATTCGTGGGAGGACTTAGTAACTTGACATTGGAAACTATGCTTTCCTCCCAAATTTTCCATTTCCTAGTTTATTTTTGAAGACCGTCGTATCGACCCCGACTTGGTCCATCACACAGGCAGTTTTCGTGATTATGAGGTGACAGCTTTATTGAAAACGTGGTCTGCAGCGTTATTGTTTTATTTTGTTGTTAAATACTTATTTTCTTCTTAAATACATAAAAGATTTCACATCTTTTTATCCCTGGGACTTTTAGCTTTCTTTAAAGAAAACCATTGGACGGCCTTTTCTGTTCGCCCTCAGCTCCTAAAAACTAATGAGAATAGAGGGCTCCAAATTTATATGTTGATCGTCCACCCTCCAATCATCAAACACACCAAATTGCAGCCCTCTAGTCTCAGTAGTTTTTTTTTTTTTTTTATTTAAGGTTAAAGGTAACCATAATCGTACTTCTGGCGCCTGTATAGGTTCCAACAACACAGGCCACCACAGGACCGTGGCTGAGTTTCATGGGCTGTGGCTGACGCCACCACTGGACCGTGACTGAGTTCCATGGGCCGTGGCTTAGGCCACCACCGGACCGTGGCTGAGGCCACCACCCGACCGTGGCTGAGTTTCATGGATCGTGGCTGAAAGTTTCATACAGCATTATACGGTGTACAGAAAACTCGATTGCGTCGAAGAAACTTCGACGTGTATTTTACCAGGCTCAGATGTTGCCACGGAGAATGGGATTCACTTCAGTTGATTTCCTCAGAGCTTGGGCATTTATCTTGAAGTCAGTTGAGCACCTGACGCATTGTTAACGGATTTAATTCAGTGGTCTTTTACTTTTAGCCATAGTGATTTCGTTAGGCGCTAAAAAAAGTTTCTAGTGAATTGAATTAGAAATTTAAGAATTAGAATGTCCTATGCACTCCCATTTGTTGGCAGTGCAGCTTAAAGAATTATACATGGTTAAATCTATATGCTGAATATTTGTGAGCATACTTTACACTGTGCATTTATTGGGGATGATATTTTCATTGCTTCATCTGGGTCACGTATTCACAGAATACTTTTACTACAAATTTATTTAGAGATATTTATTTTTTTTTTTTTTTAGCGCAGTTTAGGTCTAGTTTGGGTCTAGTTTTACTTTATGGATTTATGCATCAAGTTTACGAAGTGAATTTATGAGCTTTGACTTACACTGTGGCCTTATATGTAATGAGTCCCAGATACCCGGCTTGCGAAATTCAAATCCAGTATTATGCATCCTGCTCTGGTGTAGAGATGTATGTTTGTAAGATGATATATCAGCAGCATCAAAGTCATACTCTCTCTCTCTCTCTCTCTCTCTCTCTCTCTCTCTCTCTCTCTCTCTCTCTCTCTCTCTCTCTCTGTTCAATTACTGCAATTAACTGCTGTAACTTTATACTTGGAATATAAACAGACAACTGTTGAAGGACGTCAATCGATACAATTTGTACTGGTAGCTTTTACAAGTTCCATCACTGCTTTAGTGGTATATTCTTCACAAGACCATCCAGTTCTGTTGATAACTTTTCCCTATCCATCATTGCTTAGCCAATACCCAGCGGAGAAGACCTGTAAAAATTGAGCTAATTCCAAGAGCGTTTATTTTATGCGCTTACCTCTCATAGCACTAACAGGACATTGTAGGCATCACTGGACACGTTTCTTTTTAAACGTTTTTCAAAGAGGGGGTGCCGAATAGTCCTCGCGCCCTTGGAGTGTCCTGAAGATGACATCGATAGAAGTAAAAAATAAATAAATAAATAAATAAAAATTGAAGACACCCTCATCTTGATCTGGTTTCTGAGTTGGATGAGATCGAGGTCAACTGGTCAGTCTTTAAGGAAGACGAGGAGGACGTAGGAGTCTTCAAGGCTTACTGTACGTGTGAGATAGTTTAGGATTCTCTCTCTCTCTCTCTCTCTCTCTCTCTCTCTCTCTCTCTCTCTCTCACTTTTCTTCTCAACGCCTCGTATAAACTGAGATTTATGATAATAGGAAGACATAAAGGGAAAAATGTGCCACGCCGTTCTTATCGTGAAACAAATCCTTTTACTGCTAATAAACTCTTCTGACAGAGAGAGAGAGAGAGAGAGAGAGAGAGAGAGAGAGAGAGAGAGAGAGAGAGAGAGAGAGAGCGCGTTCAAAGGGCCAAAATAGTGATGGGTAAATTGTTAAATTTATGTTAAATGTAAATACTGTATTCACACAAATGTTTGTACTCTTTTTTTTTTTTTTTTTTTTTTTTTTTTTTTTTTTTGCTTATTTAGATGTTGCGTATCTGTAAGTTGTTGGAAGATGGCATTGTTTTTTGACGCTGTAAACATCCCAACTGAGGTTTTGATGAAGCACTAAATTGATACATTTTTAAGTAGAAATTGAATTCGCCCTCACTAAACAGATTCGTTTTGTGACATTAGAGATGGTCTTGATTTTTCACTTTAAAAAAAGGCCAATTAATGAGCTGACATCATGCAAGTCCGCATCGTTTTCTGTACATGGATAAAGATCGCCAAAAAAGGATTAAAAAGTACTGATCTGATGGTCTTGAATCACCGTATCAGCGAAACTACAGACCTACCAGAAATGGGAGAATGATGACTGCAGTGAAAAATGGTTAAATGATGATAATGAAGAATTTGCTCTCTCGGTTCTCCTCCACAATGATATGGACATTTCTAACAGACTAAGACAGAGGTTGAAGAGAAGACAACCAGACCCAGTTTACTGACCAGTCCTTTCAGTCTAGTTTCCCATCACGTTTCTGATAAACTGGGACTTAGTGACAATGATAGAATGTTAATGAATCAGTCGTCTGAACTCAGATGGAATGAAGTGAATTAACCTGTCTTTGTAGGTGCTGAAGATAGTCTGTCGTTGTTGGAATCTAAAGGAAGAAAGCATGTTGAAGATAGGGGCTGTGTACTTCAAAATAATTAATGTTGAATCAGGGTTAACTTGTAATAGTATCATTAAAGCCCGTAAAAATTGTGCTTGTTAGAGATGGCAAAGAATATTCAGAAATAGATTTGTTATTTAGCAAGAACCTTCAAGATTAATGTTACATATGATTTTTTTTCTTTTTCCTTCGCTTATTCAAGCTGTTGTCGTGGGCAGCGAGTTAATGAAGTGAGAACTCGCGCTTTAGGGTATGTCTAACAGGATGATTGGATGCACGTGTCTTACTTTTTGAAAATGTATTGTGCGTAATAGGATGAAAATAGCTACTTCACTGCCCGTGTGTATCTTTCTCGTGCGCCCTTTCGTGAAAACTTACAATTATTGGAATAGTGATGTCAATATTGAGGTTATTATTTCAGCCCGAGTGCCAGGAATAGAAAATTTAAAATATCGAAGCGTTTATTGGTGTAGTCTACACGGACAGTTTCCGAGCACAGCTTCGGTACTATGCTTAGAAACCATAATTGGCCAAGTATCGTGTATAAGATCCCTAACACGTATTACAGGGAATATAAGAGATTGTTATTTGTAGCTAGTTAATAGTAGGAATATTCGAAAATTTTGTTCATATCTCCGCCTGAAAATCCTAATATCAAAAATGATGATGTTATTTATTTATTATTTATATATATATATATATATATATATATATATATATATATATATATATATATATATATATATATATATATATATATATATATATATATATATATGCGTACACACTTTCCTGCTGAAAACCAGAGTCCTTATGTGCATAGGATGTGTACAGATGTTTATGAGAATAAAATTTTCAAAATAGGAAAAGAGGTATAGAACCTAGAGAAAGTAGTGTGTGTGTGTGTGAGAGAGAGAGAGAGAGAGAGAAAGAGAGAGATCTTCAAGATTTCGCTCTGTTATTTGTGGACTTGATTATGGAATTCTTGAATTCTTCCCATTTTTCCCACGTCTAGAGACGTGGCCGCTGAATCCTGTTGAAGATCTCGCATGTTTGTCGTTATGCATTCTTCCACTCACAATAAATCACTCGCCAGTTTCCTCTCGGAATGCCCAACAAGATTGGAAAACAAGCTTTGCTGAAAAATGGGCCCTGTAAAAAAGAATACTGTGGTCATATTTTTGGGGAGTTCTTTACGAGCCATAGTTTAAATCGATGGATACAGGAAAGGTTAGATAGTTATCAAGTTTTTTTTAAGAGATAATTGTGAATATCAGTGAACTTTGGGAAAAGAAAATCATTATTATATGTTTAGACATTTTTTGAATGAAGAGCAACTGATAACAAGTAAGAAAAGCGCCGAAGTCTCTTCGGCACAGTCGTTTTCTGTACAGCGTATAATGCTGTATGAGCAGCAGTCCATGAAACTTTCAGCCACGGCCCAGTGGTGGCCTGTCCTATAACGTTTCCAGACGCACGATCATGGCTAACTTTAACCTTAAATAAAATAAAAACTACTGTGGCTAGAGGGCTGCATTTTGGTATGTTTGATGATTGGGGGGCGGATGATCAACATACCAATTTGCAGCCCTCGAGCCTCAGGAGTTTTAAGATCTGAGGGCGGAGAGGAAAAGTGCGGACGGACAGACAAAGTCATCTCAGTAGTTTTATTTAACAGAAAACTAAAATGGACACAGTAGGTAAGGATGCTGTTTATAATATTGTGCTTAATTTTTGAGGATGAACCTTAAAGAAAGTAAACTGCATACATATTCGATATTTTCCAGTTGGTGGGAAACGTTTACGACGCACTTTGAAACGAGTGGGTGTGTGGCTGTAGGTGATGGAAGTGTGTGGTTGGTTTACTGAGATTCCGGGGCCATAGTCTCCTAAATAACAGATTCCCCTTTTACTAATATTCTGATCCATTTCAAAATTGTATGTTATGGTCTCTGATCTTATCATTTCCTCGAAACTCGTTTTCTTTTGTACCACGAAAAGGAGAAACCAGATTTGAAGAAAATGAAAATATATTTCTTCTGCCAGCTGCAACCTTCCTTATTAATATTCCCCTACTCCCGCCATCATCTGGAGAAGTTACGCATTAAACCACCACCTTTTTCAAGGACAGTGTCCCTTAAGGTGTGCTAGAGAGAGAGAGAGAGAGAGAGAGAGAGAGAGAGAGAGAGAGAGAGAGAGAGTTGCCAGTAGTGTTCAGGTTCGCTGTCGTGTTCCGAGGCTTTAGTTTTTTCGCTGATTTAAATGTTTAATTTATATTTGCTGTAGAGTTACTTTCAAAAGGTTTGCAGAGTACAACGTTCTAAATTTACGGTATTTGAATATACTTGGAAACGTATACACACTTACATACCATGACACACACACACACATTATATGTATATACATATATATGTGTAACTGAATCACGAAAATATGGAACGTGATGAATAAAGGCAATGCCACAAAAAGTGATATTGCCTTCATTTATACACACATGCATATATATATGTGTGTGTGCGCGCGCGCGCGCGCTGGTGTGTTCGTTTGTTTGTTTTTGTGCGTAGATAAATATATAGATAGATATAGCTTATAAAATTAAATTCCTTTGAAATGTTACTCTATCCTGATCAGTTACTGATGCTTGGAGCATCACGTAAGTCAGTATGAATGTGTGGCTTTGTATATTATATGATATATATGCAGTTATGATTAAGCAAACTTGCCTAGAAAATATGTAAACACATGATACTCCTTAAACATAGTAAAAAAACGTGTAATGAATTTTTTCGTTCACAACTGTAAGATTTATCGCTATCAAAATCATACTCGATTATTGTTGTTTTAATAAATCAGTATTCATAGCAAGCGCTCCCCTCCCTTCCCCCTCCCCCTCCCCCAGCCTATTCTCCATCCTTCGGCCAACCTGTCTCATATTTTCTCTCATTAGAACACATTTCATGCATCTGATCTTTCCGATATTGGAGGAACGGAATGAATGCATTCATTAAACCTGATGAACTTGTGTTCCCAACCTGATTAAGAACTTTGATGTAGGTCAGGCCTTTCCCCCCTTTTCATTCTCTTCTTCTTCTTCTTCTTCTTCTTCTTCTTCTTCTTCTTCTTCTGCCGGGCAAAAAGAGGAACCCGCTATTTTATGGGGAAGAATGGCACGTTGTTGTGTCGCATCATTACAAATTTTTCTCGTCTTATGGAAATTATGACGTCGGCGCTCTCTCGGACAAAAACGACTACGCAGACGCGTTACTACGTTTTGGCTTCCTTGCTAAGCTCTCACGACTCGAGTTGTGTGTGTGTGTTTTATATTAGTGTGTTCGGTTTCTCTTACATGCTCTTGGTTTTTACTGGCTAAACTTAGTATCTGAACGTTTGATGCTGAAATCTTTTCATATAATTATGCCATTTAAATTTCTGGCAGTCTGTTTCAAGTCTTTGTTTCACATTCCTTTTTTTTTTTCTCAGTAGGGAATCTCTCTTATTAGACCTTATAGAAGTGAGATCTTCACATTCTCTGCATTATTGGAAAGGTAGCAGCAAGAAGCTTTTACAAGGCAATATTATTTTGCCACTAGATTCCATACGTATTTTGCAATCCCCAAACATCTAATTGCGCTCTAACCTGAATCAATTCATTTACGAGACCGGCATAGACAAAGTAGTGATTTGAGAAATCCTATTTAACTATTCATTTTCCAGGTATATATTCATGATGACAGAGTGTTTATGGGCCTTATGTATAATATTCCTAATTTATATTTGTAACTGACAGCTCTTTTGCACCAGAAATATTTTCAGTTTAGCTAAACTCTTTACATCCGATACTTATACAGGCTTGTCATGCTATTAAAAGCGTTTCGCCTCTCATAAGCAAACAGGCGTTGGGAAACACACAAAGAAAACGGTAAAATGTAAATAAAAAAAAATTACGACCCAACGGATTTGGTTTTTATGAGTGTCCTTCTCCTGGGTGACCGGGCGATCATCCTACTCTTCTGCAATTCCTTCGATGGAAGTTGGCCTTGGGACTCTGCCCTGTAACTGGATCTGGCACCTTCGGGCGCTTCTTAGTGGTTTTTGCCTGCTGTAAAATTGCGAGATATTATCATATGTTTAGTATCACTATGTTTGATGTTGATACATTCTCATTCAAGGATCCCGAAATAGAATGCCCGATTGTGAAAGATGAAAAAAGCCGAACAGACACTGGGAATGAAAACGTAAAAAACAAAGGTAATAAAGAGTTAATAAGTAAATAAATGAAACCACAATCAACTGTGCCGATAAAGAAGTTATCAAGACAATACTGTGGAAGCCCATTATTGTACAGATGCTATGACCGAACCGATAGCGTGAGAACACTGGCTGTGCGGCCAACGCACAGACTGAAGCAGCAAAATGCAGCGTCTGTAATGATCACAGACAACCAACAGCAAAGACCCTTAATCAGTTAAGCAGAACCTGATTGAGAGCAGGGGATGCTGGAGGGCAACCACTACCCCACTAATCTCACCCAGTGTTGCTTTGTCTTTTCTGTTATTTTGGCTTCTTTGTGCATGATTTCAGTTTCATATATTTGTTTCTTTTTAATGACTGCTTGCATGGTTTTAGCAGATACTCTTATTTCTATAAATACAAGAAATATATTGAACTTACTGTTATATATATATATATATATATATATATATATATATATATATATATATATATATATATATATATTGTATAAAAACACAAAGAAAATTATTAAGTCTGTATACCGCTTCCATGTAAAAGATATATCTCGGAGATAAGGATTTTATTTTTTTGAGCTGCACAAAATTCATTGGTAAATTTTTTTAATTATATTAAAGAGCGTATTAGAGATATGATTTATATATATATATATATATGTGTGTGTGTTTATATATATATATGTATTATATATGTATATATATATATATATATATATATATATATATATATGTATAAAAACACAAAGTAAATTATTAAGTCTGTATACCGCTTCCATGTAAAAAATATATCTCGGAGATAAGGATTTTATTTTGTTTGAACTGCACAAAATTCATTGGTAAATTTTTATATATATATATAAATTAAAGAGCGTGATTTATATATATATATATATATATATATATATATATATATATATATATATATTTATATATATTATATATGTATATATATATGTATAAAAACACAAAGTAAATTATAAAGTCTGTATACCGCTTCCATGTAAAAAATATATCTCGGAGAAAAGGGTTTTATTTTGTTTGAGCTGCACAAAATCCATGGGTAAATTTTTTTTATATTATATATTAAAGAGCGTGAGTTATTTCTGAAGGTATCATCAGCTCGCTTAAAGCTGATGATATATATTGTTGGGCGTTGCCTTTTGGCCCCCTTTAATGCCGCTCCCTCATTGGTAAATGCAGTATTTTGGTGGATGTCTTTTTGTTATCGGATTAGGGTTTTGTTTGAATCCATCATAATTGATACCAGTGCTTTTCGTTAAATGCCTCTACTTATTTTGTTTATTCAGGTAACTAGTAGGGTATTGGAAATTATATGAATATATAATATATATATACTTTATATGTGTTTATATATGTGTGTGTGTGTGTGTATGCAGATGTGCGGATGTCCCATAGAGAAAAATGAAATACGGTATTAAATCCTGACCGGAATTCTTTATTTCCTTGTGGTACATCTGCCTATATACGTCACGTGTTCCGGTTACTTCAGGTATTATATGCACGTATATATGTGTGTGCACATATGTATGTACATATATATATATATATATATATATATATATATATATATATATATATATATATATATATATATATAGAGAGAGAGAGAGAGAGAGAGAGAGAGATAACATGGTTTTCATCTAGGGAAAATAAGGCCAACATCCTCTAATATCAGCAGCTTTTCACACGAAACAGAAGAGCGCAAACCTGAAGTTCTTTTGGAGGTCCATGAGCTAAGTCTCTTCTGCTCACGGTCCGGATAGAATCTGGACCACGCTCCTGCCTATTGAAGCATTCGTTTTATAGCAGGTGTTGACGAAAAGAAACTATAAATGAATACGTTATCGGAAAACATTTTTTTAACCATTGATTTGGCTGCA
>NC_089765.1:29969409-29979409 GCF_040412425.1 Macrobrachium rosenbergii
CTGTGACAGGTCTATTTCTTTACGAATCAGAGATATTGAGTTTTCTTCTGAGATTATTCTCACATATTTTTCGTTAATTTTTTTTTTCTAATACTTGCCATGGTGTTGTTACGGAGCCATTACAGAAAAAAAAGTTGCACAGCCATCACACTAAATATTTCCATAAGTGAACGAAATTGGAAACAGCCAGTTAGTGATAGTGATGTATAAGCAAGGTTGTTTTGGGTACGGCGGGAACAAAACCATTGAGCCCAAAGGATGGTTAGAAAGAAAGAATGACATAGGAAGGTGTGAAGAAGAGTCAATGAGAAAATTAATAGCATGAAAATAAAGGTGGACGAGGCATACTAAGGAGTTTCCCTTCTTGACATCTACTTTAGGTCCCCTATTTCTGCAGAAACATTTACTTGAAAATTTAACAACCAATGCGGAGATGATAAAAAATTAGAGGGAGAGAGAGAGATTTCACGTTGCAAAGATCAAGCTTATTTCTCTGTCATAAGTTGACAAGTGTCCGTCATAAATTCCTTAAAAATACTTTCTTATAGTTTCTAAGTACTTAATATCTATTCTATTACAAGGCTATTTTGTTTTCGAAATTGGGCAATTTTCTTTTTCGTATAAGTCCGCAGTAAAGCAATGCAAGATTAATCATAGTATTTATCCCCCGAGTAACCTGATCGTTTTTCATTCTCATTAAATATATCCATTGAAAATTCGTCTTTCCATTTCGTTCAAATAACGATTTCGGCTGCAGGCTCACCACTTGAAAAAATTAATGGGTTGTTTACTTTCCCCGTTGCTGGAATTGCCATTAACTAATCAAACACCTTTGGTCTTAAATAGCATTTGCATATCTACGTGACACAGTGCCTAGGACGCCGCTGAAAGTATTGCATGGGAGTATTGATTTAGGAAACCATTCATTTGTGGTTATGAACTGCCTGTTTGAAAAGGATATTAGAAGCGTGTTTTTAGTTTTCTGTAAAAGAAGACTATTTTTACGGCTTTGTCTGTCCGTCCACACTTTTTCTGTCCGCCCTCAGATCTTTAAAACTACTGACGCTAGAGGCCTGCAAATTGGTATGTTGATCATCCACCCTCCAATCATGAAACTTACCAAATTGCAGCCCTCTAGCCTCAGTAGTTTTTATTTTATTTAAGGTTGAAGTTAGCCATAATCGTACTTCTGGCACCGCTATAGGTACCAACAACACAGGCCACCACAGGATCGTGGTTGAGTTTCATGGGCCGCGGCTAAGAGTTTCACACAGCATTATACGCTGTACAGAAAACTCGATTGCGCCGAAGAAACTTCGACGCATTTTTTACTTGTTTTTATTTTGATACAAATGCTGTTTTGTGTGTTTTCGACTGTATTTCATTCTTATAGATAATGCATCTTGTTTTTCATTTAATTTTACGGTTCTATTATTAATGATTTCGTCACACATTACCAATACATTTCTTTAAATCAGTGTTTTACATACACTGACGAGAGAGAGAGAGAGAGAGAGAGAGAGAGAGAGAGAGAGAGAGAGAGAGAGAGAAAGAAGCGCGCACACTGTGGTGTTTGTAAGAGTGTTGGTTAATGTATTCAACAATCGTGACTGGACCGCAGGACCGTATATGAGACCGAAAAGGCGGTCCGTTTTGTTATTTAGGTATTCCAGCCCCGGCCTCTTTTCTCGTCCGACACAGAATCGTGCCGCAATTTGATCCTATCAGAGAACGGGTCGGGATCTGAAACGTAATTAATTTCCGATGCTAAATGAAGGAGGTTTTAATGAGAAATGCTACGATGTATGGGACCGCCTCGTTTTCACTTTGAGAGAGAGAGATAGAGAGAGAGAGAGCCTATAGGTTTATACGACATAATTAAAATAGTTGCTTTATGGGCGAAGAAAAATGCCTATAGAGAGAGTTTATTAAATATATTAGTATCCGTTGTGTCAACATTTTACTCAAGTTCGTTCGTCATTACTCTTGTTTGGACCAAACATCGAACTGTTTCCTAAACTTTTATTTTAAAGCTTTTGATATGCAACAGATGCAGATAAATTTTTGTTTTCATTATAAGTACTGAATATGAACTTGTAAGTAACGGAAACAAAAACAAAAAAGAAAACAACAATTCTGAAGAGAGAGAGAGAGAGAGAGAGAGTAAAAATTGTATTAATATATTTCATAAGTTTTTAACAGTTGAATCTGACTATAAAATAGAAAGCATGCTACTCATGAGAGTTACGTTAAAATGGAAAATTGAATTATTTTTAACCACTGCATATCATGTGGATCATTTAAAGTTCGGTCATATCACAATGGATATAGAGTTTTTGCCATACACTTAGCATACTTAGTTTGCAGTTTGTTGAACTGCATCGGCTTTTATAATTTTTAAAAATCTTGCATGCTCTATGTAACTGCTTTTTTCATATATAAGATATTTACTATTGCTGTCAATAGTTTGCCCCTTGTTGCATAAATAACGGATTCTGAATTCAGTGAATATCACCTTGTTTGTTCATTTCGGGCTTCCATTTCAAAGTCGACCATTGACTATCGCAGTAACTTACATATACTTAACCCCGTGTTCACATCTTTGGAATTCACAAGAAATGCTTTCTTCCGTTTTCTTTACCTCCCTCATCCTCCTTCCACTGGCGAAAGTTGCTACGGAAAGCTCTGCAATGCAACTGGAGTCTCCTTTCTCCATCGCAGTATTCTGCAGAGTATAATTTTCCCTCCTTAAAGCACGCCATGCTTTTAGCGCCCGTGCTAAAAGCCCCTCTCAAGCATCGTGGGAAGAAGAAGAAGAAGTCACTGGAAAGTCTTCGGCTTTCTTCGTCTTCTTCTTCCGTTGCGAAAGAATAGAAACTCTTGTGGTCGTTCTTTTTCCAGTCTGTATCTGCTGTTAATTTTATTCAATAAAAAATGCATAATCTTGCCAATATCAGTAGTTGCCAGTTTTATAATGTTTTTTCTTTGCTTTTGCTTTCTGTATTTTAGGATTCAGTTATGTGTCCTCCATGGTTTGGGATGTGAATTTCTAGACATAGCCTTCTAGATTTGGAAATTACCACTGTTTTATACATATATATATATATATATATATATATATATATATATATATATATATATATATATATATATATATATATATGTGTGTGTGTGTTTATGCACATATATGTATATATATATATATATATATATATATATATATATATATATATATATATATATATATATGTATGTATACATACATATAGGTATGAATATATATATATATATATATATATATATATATATATATATGTATGTGTACATATATATATACACATATATATACATACACAATAAAAGCGCCTGACGATGCCACAACTTTGTGTATTTTCTTATATATTCTCGTTTCTTAGATACAGATTGCCTGACTTGAAGACAAGCTTCTGAAACCTTTCTTGATGGTGAAAACACCGTGATAATATTGTGCCTTTGAATCAGAGAAAAAGAGAGAGTTCAATAATATATGGTATAAATTGTCATTAGCACTGCGTGTGTTGTTTGAAAATGCTGACCCTGTTTTATTTTCTTTTCAGGTTAGTTTTTGTTCGCATATGCCGACATCAGAGATTCATCCTCTCCAACACGATCGTGAGTCATTGAGCATTTAAGGTCCATTTACCATTCGAATGAATAGGGAAATTCCACGTATAATTTTATGGCAACAATAGACCCTGATTTTATACGACGCCCTGACCACTCTCCAGACTAGTTTGCCTGCCACGTAAATATAGCAGTTTGATTGGTTTGCGTCTTTGATCTTGGCACTTTGGACGTTTGTTTACCCGGGCATGGTCAGGCATCGATACCCGCAGTCGCCGTTCTGGTCTTGTTAGTTGCTGCCTGGTCGAAGCTTATCATTTGTGATAAAATATGAATGAGCGTAGACTTTTATTTTGACTGTGATTATAGGCTCTCTCTCTCTCTCTCTCTCTCTCTCTCTCTCTCTCTCTCTCTCTCTCTGTGTGTGTGTGTGTGTGTGTGTGTGTGTGTGTGCGCCCTCGTATCGCCTGAAGCTTGCAAATGAACGGTCCATGTTACTCGCAGAATCTCGAGCCCGACAAGGAGAGACACATTGGCGCGTTCCTTAAAAAATCCAGTGTGCTTCTGTTGACCTAAGTAATGAATTATGCACCAGTTGTTAGATGACTGTTGTTGGTTGCAACTAGGGTGGAGAGAGATATATAGAGAAAGAAAAGTGGGAGAAACTGTACGTGAGTGTTCATTGCTCCATCAAAATGCAAATCATCAAAACGGGTGGGCCTCGACGGGGCAATCTGCACACCACGGGAGTGAAACCATTCATAAGATTCTCTCTCTCTCTCTCTCTCTCTCTCTCTCTCTCTCTCTCTCTCTCTCTCTCTCTCTCTCTCTCTCGTATTAGCTGTGGCTCTCTCCGTGGACTGGATAAATCAGCGTCACATTTATTTAGATAATAAAAATTTCCTAAGATATCGATTTTTCTCTCGAGTTTTTTACTTTTCTCTCTCTCTCCCACATCGAGTAGTTGTGGCACGCTCTTTGAGCTACATACTTTTGCGTCAACGGTAATTCAAATCATGAAAACCCCCTCACAATTAACGATTTCTTTTTTCTTATTTTTTTACCGGGCAACCGGATACGTCTACGTGTCGTAGACAATAATGGGTGTGAGAGGTACTTGCCGCAACTGTTGGGGGTCGCTGTCAAAAACTTGCCTTCTTCTTCTTCTTCGTCTTCTTAGAATGGCTCTCTCTCTCTCTCTCTCTCTCTCTCTCTCTCTCTCTCTCTCTCTCTCTCTCTCTCTCTCTCTTTTATATTCATCTGGCTATTTTCCTCTTTTCAATCGCCTTCTGTTTTTGAAATTGGTTTTTCTTGTGGTATTTTTTATTTTTACAAATAGATTACCAAAATATACATATTTTCCTTTTCACAAGGTTTTCACTATAGTAAGCTTCTACTTCGGTGGGATAATTTGTCGATGGAAATGTATTCTCTCGTCTTCATCTCTTTTTACACATTTAGTGCGTGGGGTGTAAGTACCATTAGCTAAATTAATATAACTTTAAACTACATTTTTAATCGGTTTGTTATGGTTTTAGGTCCCATTTTCTTCTCTTTTTGGTATGGCGGTTTGCTATACCCTTTGTTCAGTCGTCTTTGTTCAGTCTTCTTTGGTCTCATTACGCCAGGTATTCGTTTCAGTGAACTAAATTATGGTTCTCATTTCTCGTTTAAAAAAGATCTTTTAATTTTAGTTCCTCATTTCACGTTTGAAAAAGATTTTCTAACTTCCGTTGTTTTGTTACTTTTCTTCTTTTCCTCTTCTACGTCTTCATGTTTATCTCTGAGTTCTCCATCTTTTATGTTGACTGCTAACTTTCTTGATAACCAAATATAGTCATTTCATTTTTTCATTTTGATATCTGTCACGTGAAAAAATGATTAAGTAGTGTGTATATATTACTTTACATACATACTGCATGCGGTTGCAATGGCACCATGGTCTACGGACCAATCTAGCCTCCCCGGCAAATGTATCGTCCCGACCATCTCTTTTAATACCGTCATTTTTACCGTATGGCTACACTAATTATATAAATAATGCACAGAGGGGCCAGGTTAATAGACCAAAACGATGAGTCTTGCAGAAAATGGCCCAGAATAATTCCGTACCGGCATGTCAGTGCAAATCAAATTACGTCATTTTTCATCTTCCCACTTCATGACGGATGTGACTCCTTCCATTCTTGCGTGTAAACGAATGCGTAGGCGCACGTATATTCGCGTTTACTTATACGCCCATGTATTCGACAGTGATTTACAGCGTGCCTCTCTGCCTTATGCGTCTAGATTTTGCTCCGCTAGAACGAGCAACAATGAGCCTATAAGCGCTGACCTCGCAGAGTGCCCCCTTTGACCTGTGTGACCTCACCTTGACCCCGATGGTTTTGAAAACGCTGCCACAGTTCCCAGCTCATAACTACATCCTGGCGTGAAGTGACTATCAGCTGATCTATATATTATGATGCTGCTGTCAAGGGTGTTGGGTCTCTCTCTCTCTCTCTCTCTCTCTCTCTCTCTCTCTCTCTCTCTCTCTCTCTCTCTCTCTCATGATTTTGACTATTAATGATATATCTTTTATTACTATTATGAATATTATTGTTAATTTAGTGTCCATTGTAACTGATAAAAAATTATGGCCTTTATTTGTGTTCTAATTTTAGTAGCATTGTTTGATTTCTGTTTTAGTGTCCATGCTTATTAAGATGAGGTATTTCTAGATCTTCCGTTTAATTTCATCGCTCATGCATACAACTATTCTATACTTTTTTATGAAACTCTTTTTAAACTTATTTATTTTTAGTTTCTATTTAAATTTATTACGGCGTCAGTTACCTAGATGTTGTGACGCCAGTTTTAATAGATATAATCAATCAATCAGTCAACCTGGTGCCTGAATGTGGTCCATGTATGCGATAAGGACTGTATAGCTAAATATTTCAATTCTGTTGAATCTTTGAACATTCTTCTGCAAAACTTGGAACTCCTGTGTGTTCTCTCTGCGTCGAGTTAGGGAGTAGAACACTTATCGCCTATGATGGAAAAACTTGACAATATTTTACTTTCAGAAAAACTTGACAATATTGTACTTTCAGAAAAACTTGACAATATTGTACTTTCAGAAAAACTTGGCAATATTGTACTTTCAGAAAAACTTGACAATATTGTACTTTCGGAGAAACTTGACAATATTGTACTTTCAGAAAAACTTGACAATATTTTACTTTCAGAAAAACTCGACAGTATTGTACTTATAGGGGAGTCAGAATTGAGTTCGACTTGTTAGTTCAATTCGCCTGATTATAAAAAAAAATGTACGAATTGGTTTCTCTGACATAAAGCTGCTTACAACTTCAGATGAAATAAAACTGAAGGATGATATCAGCGTTAAAGGTGTGGTTGCATGCTGTACAGGGCTGTTTCTTTTTTTGTTATTTAACGATACGATTCTTGATGGGCCTATATTAAAATCTGGGCATCTTCAGTGAGAAAAGAACATGATGGCTGTGGATTGAAAGAAACTGAGAGACTAGCGTGACTGATAAGGAAAAAATAAAATATTAAAAGAAAAGACGGGCTAATTTTACAAGGAAAATTCCTAGCAAGAAACTATAAAAATGACACATGGAAAAGTGGAAAAATTTCTCATTAATGAAAATGTACAATACGGAAGAATAATTAGTGTGAGAAAATTAGAATGAATGACAAGGAAAAAACTTCTGTGAAGGTGATTATACAAGGAAACTTACAAACAACAGATTATGGACACGACAGATGCAGAAGGTAAAAAGTCCTCTTAATGAACAATCTGAACTTCAGTTGACATTTTATTCATGAAAATAATTACAAGAAACAAAAAGGGAGAGTGTCCCTGTAAGCGTGTTATTAATGAGCGTAATTGTAAGCGTGGCAAGAAGCAGTAATAACTCCTTGAATGAAGAAGTCTTCCTTTACTTCTGTTGTAATGCTGACGGGATGTGGTTGCGATTTTTTTTTCTTCTCAGGGAGGTAAAGAAGGAGATGGCGAAAGGAGAGAATGAATATTGGCGCTCTAGGGAGTTGTGTGCTTGTGTATGCTTATATTGACCAATTTATATGCTCTTCCTTTATATTTTGCTTGCATTTTCCTGTCTGCAGTGTGTCGATATAATAATTACAGCTGATCTGGTTAATTTTGGATTTCCCACTACTTAGCAAAAACTGATGTTCTGTTCAGTTTTTGTCATAGATGATAACCTTTGCATGAATGAGAAGCACTGAATTCGCCTTCGTAAACTGATATTAAACAGCCACTCCTACAGGGCCCTGAGGAAGAAGTAGCGCATTCAGACTGTATCGAGAGAAAACGGTTTAGTGTCAGGACCACTGGCGTGAAGCTTAGGAAACGGAACCTGCTCCGCCATCCTGTTAGAAATTTGTTCGAGCGTCTAAAAATTATATTAGGATTATGTTCACAGCTGGAAACCTAAATGTAGGTTTGCTGTAGTCTCTCTCTCTCTCTCTCTCTCTCTCTCTCTCTCTCTCTCTCTCTCTCTCTTATGATGAGTTATTGGTTTAGTTAACCAATTTTTTTTTTTTTCTAGAAACTGCTGGCAAGATCCACACCTACATTAAGAACACAGGAAGATCCTTTTTTTCCAGACTGACATATCAGTTACACAGGAAATATGACATTAACAGATACTCAGTATCGGACCCACGTGTTTCTTATAACTGGAAAGTAATGGGCCAAAAGAAATTTTACACACACACACACACACACACACACACACATATATATATATATATATATATATATATATATATATATATATATATATATATATATATACAGTATATATAGCGTTTATTGATTGGGTAAATTAGAGATTTCAAGCAATCCCATTTATTCACACATTTTAATTTTTATGTGCACACTATAATGTGTATGTGGATGCACATTTACACCAACGAACGTAGAGCCCAAAGATGAGGAGAGAGCGGTAATGCAAGCCTAATGATGCCTTCGGTTAAATGATGCAAAAATGAAAAAAAAAAAATCCGGACATTCTAATTAAAGCCACTGCGAAGAATTGCGTTAGTGATTGATTACAGGAACAACGTTGCTGGCACTCCTGTGACGAAAATGATAATAAGCCTTCAGCATTCCTGCCACGATGCGCTCCTAACCCACTGGCATTAATTCCGCTCGACGCCCCGGAGAGAAAAAATGAACAGGATTCTTCTCTTTTATTTTTTTTTTATCAACACTTATTAATCTGCTCTTGATGTACATACGAACAAGCCTGTCTCATTATTTATTATTGGGATAATTTCTTTAATTTCTTTCCTGGCGGAGAGAGAGAGAGAGAGAGAGAGAGAGAGAGAGAGAGAGAGAGTCGACGTGTTGTAAAGTGGTAAGCAAGCTTGTTATAGCGTTTTCCTTCAAGGGGGGCCACGTTTAATTACTACCTAAGGATGGGTCGGTTCTCTCTCTCTCTCTCTCTCTCTCTCTCTCTCTCTCTCTCTCTCTCTCTCTCTCTCTCTCTCTCTCTCTCTCTCTAGATTATGTGGGTCTTGTAGCTAATCATCCGTGTTGGAGGTGGAAGTAAAAGAGTGTGAAACTTTCCTATTATTATTGCTAGAAGTACTGTACTATCTATCACTCATTGATATCGAAATAGAAGCATGAAACAGCAAGGAACCACTTTATTGTTTCAGAAAGAAACTAAGACCTCAGTGGAGCTGAATGGCAAAACCGTTTGATGAGGATTCTTGAAAGCTAACGATTGGTGAATATAGCCACATGGCGCAAATACCTGGGGATTGAAAAGGGGAATATTGTTTTTGCAGCTTTTATGCTGTTAGGATGTAAATCTGTTCAAACTAGAATAGTTAAGATCTAGAGGAAAAGTAAGGAGAGGTCCACAGAAACCTGGCCTGATTTTTAATTAGTGAGAGACGTATTACTCGGCCGGTAACGCTGACTCAGGCAAAAGGAAATTGTGGGAATTCGGCCGCTGATTCCTCGCAGTGAGAGACAGGAAAAAGATCGTGGGAAATTTTGTATGTTGAATTATTTAAGTTGCGCTCATGTAAAACAAATGGAAGGGGAATTCATTCGTTTTAAGTGTATTGGAGTTTTAAAAAGAGAATTGACAGTTACTGGCTGATTGTCGCTAATGTTGGACTATAGAAGGAAGAATGTTATTAAAAATAAGAATTGGTTGAAATGTTAATTATGAGATTAGCAAAGGAAAAGTTGTTGATTTACAGGAATTTGAAATGTCAACACGTGTTAGTTGCTGGAGAAGAGATTAACCAAACCTAGAATCCGACTTTTTTTACGTCTGAGAAATCATTTGTAAAAACTAGGTCATATATTAATTTTGACTGTGAGAGAATTGATAACCGTATA
>NC_089765.1:29989409-30004409 GCF_040412425.1 Macrobrachium rosenbergii
ATATATACACACACACACACACACACACACACACACACACACACACACACTGGTTTCATAAAACCAAACCAACAACCCCGTCTCGTTCATCATTAAAATGCGCGAATGACGAAAAGGAGACTACCGTTGTCCAAATCTTCCAAGATACTCTAATCACTGACGAAAGTAAATTGATGAACTAACGATAAAAATCGAAAGAAGGGATTGGACAATCTTCCATCGGACCCGGGATCAAGATATTATTTTTTATTGACCGACAGTGGAAAATCGGTGTGTTAAGAGCTGCACTTAACTGGTATGTATGTGTCCGATTATTTTTGTTTTATGCACCTTGATATTTTTATAAGATGTATTTGATCATGTATAAAGCATCTAATCGTTTTGATAATTGAAGACCACTTTATAACAAATTGAAACTAGTTTCCTTTTTTAGTCGAAGAGAGAGAGAGAGAGAGAGAGAGAGAGAGAGAGAGAGAGAGAGAGAGAGAGAGAGAGAGAGAGTAAGCGATGGATCTTCTGATGCAACGATTTTTGCAACCTGTACCTTTTTTTTCTCAATATTTATTGTTGTCATGCCATAGTCTTGTGAATGGCGGGTGGAGTAGTTTGAAGAGGAAGGTATTTTGAAGTCTTGACCTTCAATATCAAAGTCTTCGTGTTGTAGTAGTTTTGCATGTTTTTGTATATTTTTTGTACACACACACACACACACACACACACACACACACACACACACACACACACACACATATATATATATATATATATATATATATATACATATATATATACTATACATATACATACTGTATACACTGTATTTGTATATGCTGTGAGTGTGTATGTGTGTAAAGTGTTCGCCTGATGCTGTTCAACACTCATTATATGACAATATAAAGCTAGCATGTTTCTCTAGTGTGACGCCTCCAATACTCTGATTATGTAAATATCACAGATAGTAATAAATGGTTTTGTATGATAACAGGGCTAATTCCACCTCATTTTAATTTTTTTTTTTTTTTTTGAAGATTCACTGTTAAGTACGATTGACTTTTAAGGCGATATTCGTTTTCAGTGAATAAAAATATGCAAAATAATTATGAAGGTACTTGATTACATTACTGAATACTGAGTTTTATAACTAAGTACTGTTGGACTTTATACAGATATTCACTTTGCTTTGTGTGAATGAAATACATTAATAACACCGTAAACTAAGAAATACGAACGAAGTATGCAATACTAGAAAGTCGTCTTGGTTTAATGTTTTCTGTGTCTGGTCCGGGAATCCCGTTGGACCCAGCAATTACTTGGTCAGTCAATGTGACTTGAAGGTTTTCCATGAAAATATCGTCGTTTGGATTGTCATCAGCGGTGGGAGTTTTCAGCGAAGCCACATTTCGGTGTTGGCTGTGAAGGGAAGGACCCTCTAATTGATGAATTATGTTAATGAGGCCTAATGATGGTCTTTTAGGATTGAGTTCCACTTTCTCGCATTTCGTCTCTGATAAATTTTGTCGATGTTACTCTTGCATTCTGTACTGAGCAGCTCAGCTATGTTTTTATGGAATTGTTTTCGTGTGTGCTTAGATGTTGCTCAAATATGGTATGTTGTCTTATAATTACTCGCTCATCTGAAAAACTGTTAGCGTATTTCATATTAAAGCGCCTCTCGCATTCCTCAAGTAACAATTGACATGAATGATGGCCATTGTCTCCCCCTGAGAGCCGCAGTTCCAAAGACTTTTTCTGTGGCATCCAGTGAAGAGAAGAGAGCGAGTCAGGGGCCCCGAGGCCTCATTAACCCTGACCTCCTTCCCATTCATGAAGGAGCCTCGTTAAAGAGGTCCTTACCTAATTATGGAAAAGGGAATTCGTAACTTAACCTAAGACAATGGTTACTGAGTTCCTCCCGAGTGCCTTCGTTACTACAGGCGTATTTGACGCAGCCTTTACGCAAGGCTCCGTGGGGTCTGGCTTTGCGGATAACGTTGGGTAATGTTTTCGAAGAGGTGATTACGGTCCGACACACCCTTGAACTTGTGGTTTGTTATTGCTGCGCATGTCAGAGATATGCCAAAATAGGTACGTGATTTTTTTAAAAGGGGGAAGGGGGAGTGAGGGCCAGGGAAAAGATGGCGAGAGACGAGGGGGAGAGATGTTTTATCTTTCTTTTCCACGAAATGATGTGTGTAGGTGTTCGAAGGTCGTTGGCAGTTTTTTTTCATCGCATGGTGATGTTTTGTTATTGAGCCAGGTTTTTTTTTCAGCAGTGATAGTGTATATACACTTCATAACCACGCACGGCTTCTGTGCCTTTGCCTGTATGTATGCGTCCCTACCCTGTATGTACATTATTATTATTATTATTATTATTATTATTATTATTATTATTATTATTATTATTATTATTATTATTATTATCGTTTTTCAAAATTTATTTACTCTCATGAAACTAATTTAAGAAAGCCATAATTTCGTGAGATTTCACCAACAAAAGAGAAGAAAAGAAAACAAAAGTAAAATATAACAAACCTTATTTTGGTGTCATTACATTTACTCTATAGTTTCAGCTTGTTTGAAAACACTACATTTTAGCCAGACTTATTTTTCTTCATAAATCTATTTGGAAAAATATTGTTTTGATATTGGACTTGGAGTACCCCTGTATAATATAGTCGACTTTAAACTGCACAATTTTTTGGTGGGATGGAACAATTTTCAGACATTCTCTCTCTCTCTCTCTCTCTCTCTCTCTCTCTCTCTCTCTCTCTCTCTCTCTCTCTCTCTCTCTCTCTCTCTGTTCCAAGATCCGAAGTAATATGCCGAGAAATCGCCATGAAGAGCCTTCTAACGGTATCCTTCCTTAAAGTTTTTAATGGATCGCTGAAAAGTCGTGAGGTGATGACTACCGTCATAGAGAGACCGATCAGTTGGCGCTGCTTCTCTCCCATCCATCACTCTTGCATGGAATCGTCGAGCTGACTCTGTGTAATTACGAATTACTCCTTCCTCTCCCCTTCCCCCTCCTTTTCTTTTCCCTAAACTCTCTCCATATCCTGCGCCTCTTTCTTCCCTCTTAAATTTTTCACTTTCACGTTTTCGTAGCCTTTCTGTTTTTTAATCTCTCAAGCCCAAAGCCACCATCCATTTTTCTTTGTGACGTCTGTTTCTTCTTCTTTGACAACCGCCATCATCTTCCTCTCTACCTTCTTTTTTTTTCTTCTCTCGCGAAGACCCCTATTCCAGTCCAAAGAGAGAGCGTAAGACAAGACCGCATCAGTAATCCTTCATTGAATATGATCTGTACCTGTCATACGCTATCTGATCGCTAGACACGTCAATGCCGTGTTATAGATCCCGTTTGAAGCTCTGTATTCTGTGATTCACCCCTGAACCACTGAATCCTATTACTTCCTTTTTTCTTTTGTCAGTAGACCGAATGTGTTTACGGGTATGGTTATGAAAGGTAAGAAGGATTAGTCTTCTGTGTCCGGTAGCACCGTAAATATCGTTTGATAAAGCATTTCTTTCTTGATATTGAGAACGCCGCTGCTTCCTTACCTTGGTTATACAGGTATACTGTATAGGTAAAACGGTCTTTCAGTCTCGTTCCATATAAATATATGCAGATTATAAGTAACAAGGCCATGTAAAAGTAATTGCAATTCATTATTCTCGAGAATTTCAAGTAACTCTGAATCCTCTGCATAAGTGACAGTCGTTTTTGGGATCGTCATTTGTAATCAAAGGAATTTCCCGATAAAAGACTTCAGCTCTGTTAATCAACCTCATCAGCTCGCCAAATTTGGTATTTTCCCGTCTCATTTCTCTTCACGTTTTAAGGAATGTATAAACAAGGAGACGCGAACATGCAAGCGCACACACACACACACACACACACAAAGACGAAAACATGTTTGGACAGTGTTGTCTGGGGTCAGCGGAGACGCTAATGTTATGCAAATGTTCAACATTCTGGCCTTATTGGATTTTCAGAGAAGCAAAAGACCCGAAGAGTTTTTGCTATAATTAGCGAATTCGACGACGAGAGAAGTGAGAAAGGTTAGTGAATGCATTCTGAGGAGAGTCGAAACACTTTCATGTTATTCACTAGATACGGCGACTGAATGTAGAAAGCTCATGTGAAATGGAAATGTACGACCTTCAATTCTGAGCGAGTACTTTTATTTTAGCTAGTTTTTACAGATGCCATCCTTTCCCCTTACAATACACACACACACACATATACATATATATTGATAGTGATATAACATTTGTTAGTAAATTAACAAAGAAACATGCAACCCATTTTGATTTCCGTAATCGAGTGAAAACCATAGAAGGAATTTGTGTTCCCGTAGATATATTCAAGCCAGTATTTCCTCCTTTATGTGCTTATGATTTTCATTATTTATCGTTTGCATCAATTTTTTGTTTCAAAGTGAAAAAAAGTGCTAAGGTCTAGAGGTTGTATAAAATGAATATACTACTCCAGACTGATATTTTGTTATGTACTTCTCAGATAACAAAAGATTGTGTGGATTTTCTACTAGGAAAAGCAAACGAGCTTGCTATAGCTAACCTCTGAACGTCTCGTGCTAAAAGTCAAACGTGAATCATCTGTAGTCTTACATATACTCTCTCTCTCTCTCTCTCTCTCTCTCTCTCTCTCTCTCTCTCTCTCTCTCTCTCTCTCTCTGGCTGTGTTATTATTTTTCCATGACTGAAGTAAGCAAAGTTCAGTCTACTCCAGACGAATTTTACAAATACTTTGAGTAAGAACTTTTATTAATTTATGAATTTCTTTTGATTTTTTTTATTCCGAATGATAGCCATCTTATGTGTACTTGACAGGTTTAATTCTGTACGATTAGTCTAGAGAATAGTGAATATCAGTGAAACAAAAGGCACAAAATAAGTTTTAATGGAATTCAGAATGGTTTAAATCTCTCTCTCTCTCTCTCTCTCTCTCTCTCTCTCTCTCTCTCTCTCTCTCTCTCTCTCTCTCTCTCTCTCTCTTCGTTTTGGCTAAATATGGATAGGGTGGTAGATTTGAAATCCCTTTCCCATGTCACTTCTGCCACCAGTCCCCATCTCTCTCTCTCTCTCTCTCCCCCCCCTTCTCCTCAGCCACCACCTGCGGTCATGCAGCAGTTAGGCAGTTATGAAGCACCCAGGAGTTGAGCCGCTGCTCTTAATAAACGTTTGTGTTTTTTTTACGGTCATTTCATGGAACTGTGTTTGATTTAATGGTATGCAAGTGAGGGTTGAAATGAAGAGAATATTGTACAAGTGTTTATTTAGACAAGATTTCAATATTCTTAGTGGAGTACAAATAATGAATGCATACAGACACAAATTTGTATATATACACATGTATATATATGTGCATATATATATGCATATATATATATGTCTGTGTGTGTGCGTCTGGATATGGGTACATAGTGAAAGAAATACGTGTTTGTTTACAGATGGCCATCTTAAGGCTTCTTGACAATTATCTTGTAAATAGTACAGGTAGGTAGACACCTAAGGTCCTTGTAAAGATTTACAAAAAAAGAAATCGCTCTTGAGATGGTGACTTGCAACTGTTAGTAGCGATAATAATTTTATAGTTTTTTAAACATTTTATGGTCGTTAAACTTTTGGACATAATTTGTTAGATAATAGTTTCTCGTCGGTTTTAAAACGAAAATTTTCGAAAGTGGAGGACTTTAAGATGTATGTTCAATTTTTCTTTTCATATTTATTGTACTTTAGTATTTGTTTTCTGTGTCATTTATTCACCCTTTTGTTTATTTGATTTCCTGAACATCCATTAATTAAAATGACAGGTTAAAATTTAATCAGCTGTTGACTTTCTTAAGGCCCTCAGGGTAGGTCTCACATAGACCATTGACAGTCAACTATATTTTGGTGATTTACAGGCCGATCCCAATTTAGATCCGTCAGAGATTTCAATCTGCCTGAAAGTGGTTGGCCCATGGGCCACAGACTATAGTATTAGCTTTGGGTGTCGATTCAAACCCCGAGAAATGAAACTACAGTTATCTTACACCACAGTTTATGAATGCATTCCTCTCTCTCTCTCTCTCTCTCTCTCTCTCTCTCTCTCTCTCTCTCTCTCTCTCACACACACACACACACAGAAATCTAGTCTACTGTTAATTCGATTCAAGGTCTGGATACGGACTTTCGTGGTAATATTCAGGATGACAGGATCTTCGGCCAAAGACACTTAATTTTGCCTCAGTCCAAAGTCGTACCCGGATCCACCGGGCAGAAACATTTCGAGGGATTTTGTTGTTATTGAGCGTTTATGTCGTTTCTCTAGAACCTTTTTATGCTAGACAGGAATTACAACTCAGTTGTAGATGGGAATACTTGATCTAGCTTAGATTGTTTTACATATATTGAAATCGTGTTGAGATCCAATCTAAAATTACATCAGCGCTAAGTTAAATGATGTATTTTTTGGGTTTACCCCAAGCGTATTTAAACAGATAAGGCGATCACTACTATCTCCCTAGTACTGAAAAAAAAAATTGTTCTTGGTCCAAATGAGAGAGAGAGAGAGAGAGAGAGAGAGAGAGAGAGAGAGAGAGAGAGAGATCTGCATAGATAACTAAAATTCCCCGGAAAAGTCGTCCAATCGAGACGATGGACTTGACTACAGTTATTTCGGCTGACTTCTGCATCTCTGATTCGTATTAAGTTTCCCTTAATGTTAGCTTTGTTATTTCTACCGTGCTTTATCTGAAATTGATCAATTCTTTCTTAATTACAGATGCAGTAAAGATGGTTTGGTGTGCTTCTGGATGGATTAATTAAATACTTTCTCTCTCTCTCTCTCTCTCTCTCTCTCTCTCTCTCTCTCTCTCTCTCTCTCTCTCTCTCTCTCTCATCCCTTGTCCCGGAACGTTACTTGAAGTCTCAATCGCTATTGAAAACATATATGCATTTTTTTATCAATAATTATATAAATATATATATATAATATATATATCGCTATAACGTACCTATATATGTACAATGTGTCTTCGAATAATTGATGAATAATTACAATATTCTTTGCCTCCATTTATGATAAGTAACGGAAAATTTACCTACTTGTGTCCTAATTTTACCTTTCTGAATTAGTCTGGTGTGGAACTCCTCTGAATATGTTTGATGTAAATATATTTAAAATTAAATATAGCAGTATCCTGCCCTTTCGACACTGTTTTAGTCATTTTCATCGTAATTGTTTTAGGTTCATAACATTCATTTTGCCCATATTCCCATCCCCCGCGTTTCTTCTTCACAGTCCCTACTAGACGGGAGACTCTGAAGTCAGAAATGGAAACGAGATAGTAGTGTGAGTGGAATCCGAGCATCATTTGCGAAGACCTTCGCGGCAGGTCAGCAGGTCCAGCAAGAGTGGTCGAGACGGAGCATCATCGCAATGCGCGGTGCGAGCGTGCAAGACAGAGAAAGTGGCACCGAACTCGATCAGCCCCAGGGCAAACAGCTACACCATTTCCACGACATACAGCAGCAATATATATATACTCCGCCATCCTCTTCCCTCCCCTTCTCCCCCCCCCCATTACCTCTACCATCACCACTGCCACTTTGCGCCGAATCGTCACCCACCCCTTCATCCATTATTCCCTACACTACGTCCTCATGCTAGTTACTATCACCCACTTCTACTCATTTTTAGAATTCACCTCCATCTGCTATACCTCTACATCTTTAAATTTCATCCCAGGCTTTTTATACAGCCTCAGAAAACCCTGCCTGTTGCTATCTCATCCCTCCCCCCGCCTCTTTGCAAACGCCAGTACTCCCCCTCGCAGGCTCCTGTATCCCTCCCGCCATCTGGCTGCCTCCTCCTCCTCTGCCTTCTCCTCCCATTCCTCATTTCCTAATGTCTCATACTCTCACTTTCGATGACATTGCTTTTGACTGGCTGTTTTTTTTTTTTTTTTTTTTTTTTTTTTTTTTTTTTTCTACGTCTGCTGGTCGGTGTTAATTTGCATGCACATTCGTATCAAATGGAAATGCACTGTACAAACGCCAGTCTTGGATTTCCACTGTTTTATTTGTAATTTCGTCTTGAAGGATGTTATATAAATAGAAACACGCACATATATATATATGTGTGTGTGTGTGTGTGTTGTGTGTGTGTGCTCGCATTACTACTGATTTGATCATACTAATGTGAAAGACGCTCTCCCACCCAAAACAAAAACAAAAAAAATGATTAGAAATTATATACTTGCTGCAAAACTTCCGTAGAGTAAAACTCTAGTGGAAAAAAAGGTAGAAAACTAGAGCCTAGTTATTACCCAAGACGCAGTAACTTAGAAGACAAAACTAGGAAACGAATGAATATAGATATCAACACACAAATGTTGATTTCATGAGGACCAAACTCGGTGAGCTCTGCTGGTAAAGAAAATGAAGCAACTCCAAGACGGGGTTGTATGGCATCGCAGCACTCCGACAAAAAGTGAAGTGCTCGCTTTGAGGAATGAGTAGCACGCACCAGCTACAGATACAGGCAAAGAAGGGAAGGTCTCGGTTTAAATAAAATATGGCCAAGCACGAGATCTTACGACATGGATCTAAATCATAATTAACCGAGATTCTGCCCACAGCCAGGTGGAAGATCAATATTTCAACTCTTACAGAAAAGATATAAGGCATTTCATACAAACATGTATGTATGTAATAGAGTGTTTGTGTAAAAATGTGGAAGATGCGACTCTCAGTTTTGACGGTAATTTTATATGGTCATAATTTTCCTATATGCTTTAATAACGACGGTGATAACAATAGTGAATGTAAAGTTTACGGAGAGATTATACAAACTTCGTAATATTGCTTGGCAAGCAATGCTTGACGTAATCAAAAAATGAGTATACCGTTGCATATCTTGGAAACGGAACCGAATGTGAATATATTTCTTGTTACTGAGAAAAAGATTGAGAAGTGAAGAAAAAACTTTAGGAGATTGCCGGAGGGAAAAAGTGGAAAAGCTGAGTCTAGTAGTAACATGGAAGATACCACGGTATTCCCTGTCATTTAGTTACGTAAAAGAAGCCAAGAGTCTGGGTTCTAAAAATGAACGGTAGACATTCGAAAATGCAGACAGCATTCGTTAGCCTGAGAGAGAGAGAGAGAGAGAGAGAGAGAGTTCTTGTGCTTGTTTATCAAGATAGGGTATCTTGGTTTAAATGTTGCTGCACCTTAGGTTTAGTTTTCATTGCAAACTAATGAAAAAGAGTACGATATGCATTTTCTTTATAAGATATTCTTGAAATCATTTAGTTATATCTGATGGCGTACCTGGTTTATGAGGGACTGACCTCACACGGCTCTTATAAAATACCCAACCCTCCCGCGTCTCTACTTCATATCATTTCAAGACTTCTTAGAATCTTTCCTCATTGTAAACTTTCAGGTCGTGTTTCTGTCAGCTCATGGAAAGGGTCTCTTGTTGCTGACTTGTTTAAGAGTCATTACTCCTTTGAGTAGTCCTCCAGGTGAAGGGTTTGCAGTTGTTACTTCCCACATGAAAGGTGGTTCCCTTTTCACCGTCTCTCCACATACTGTGCGTTCAGAGTGCTTTCGAGTTATCGTTAGTATCCACCTTTTTATGGCCCAGACTTGAGCAACTATGTCGAATTGTGGCCCATTGATACTCTTTTTTATCGTTGAAAATGTGTACATATTAATCTACTACTAGCATAAAAGGCAATTAACTTACAAAGCAAGCTTTCGCAGAATAAAAGTATCCATATGTGAAAAAAGAATATAAGAGGGATACAGAGACATATCAACATAGAGGTAAATTTACCTGCACACACAAAAAGCACTGAAGTCAGAAAAAGTAAGGCAGTGGTGCATGACGCTTTCAAGTAGCTGTACAGCCTCTCTTTTGAACTCGAGCTATACTTAGCCTTCTGGCAGTAATGAAATAGATGTTCTCAAGTGATATGAAAAAGAAAGTGACACCAAGCGCTGCCAAATACTCAGAATCATTAAATGCACCAAAGCAAGTCATATAGAGAGGGTGGGTGCGAGATCAACTAATTAATTAAAGCAATTTTGCTGGAGCCCGTTGTATGCCCCATTGATGGCACCATTACTGAAGTTTTATACATCCGGTAAGACTAGCAACCGCCTTGTTAAGTGCAATGTAGAGAGCGAAGAGCTAACCCACAAGAAGTGTTTAATCATCCACATACTGCATTTTAGTATTAAGTAGGTCAGTACTTCCCGTAAAAGGTAGTGCCATTAGTGCACATCATGCGGTGCACTGTAGGCATTACTGAAGGGTGCGTGTAGCGTCCCTTCAGCCTTTAGATGTACCCAGTTTCTGAGCAATTTACTTCAAATCCATTTCCGCTTTCTTTCTTCCATTTTTGTCCAGCCTACCTTACTATTACTTCACAGTGCAACTGTTGAGTAGTTTCCCAGTTTCACTTTTAGATCCTTGTACTTCATTTCATTTGTTTTCTGGATTTTTTTTATCTTGCGTTTTCTACCGTCTTAAGAACTGAATGGCTGAACGTCCTGAAGGACTTGGCTTTATAGTCTCAATTTCTTGACTCAGTCACTCAGTCATGTCAGTGATGAAACTACCCAAGTCCAAGAAATATTCCTCTTGAAACTCTTGACAAGACAGGTTCAGACTCATTCGAAACATCAAGAGCAACTGTGTTGCCATGTGCTTCAAAAAAGGCTACTAAGTTCATCAATAAGAGTCTTATGATTAACCAAGTCAAAGACAGCATAAATCGACCCAACACGTTACAACTTACATTTTATGTGTGGTCTTGGAGGTAGCTGGTAAGCAGTACTAATACTTCACTTAGGAACAGGAATAATATTGAATTTCTCATGCCAAGCTGGAAATTTAGTATTTGGAAAACAAAAACGATCAACTCTGTTGAGTTTATGAAAAAGTAATCCCAAATATCATTTAGAGAAAATATGGGAAACTCTCATCTCGTTTTCTGTGCTCCAACTGTCTGGTCTATCTAGGGGTTTTAATGCCGATTGTAAGAAAAGCATATTTTGGTGAGAAGTGGTTCAGGAAGAGGAACGTTCAGAAACTGGAACGTCAACCGAAGGTTCATTGTAGTAACTCTCCTTTGTCCTTGGGGTTTGTTTCAAATGTCCAGACATTTCTTAGTAAGGGAGAAATAGAAGTAGAGAACAGTCTTTTTAACCTAGCCCACCAAATATGCTACTAGATTATTTCCTGTATTTTGTGTTCAGATGATTATTAGATTGTCTCTGGGTACGTCGTATAATCTCGCTATGTCGACGATTCCCAGAAAGGTTAATTATTCATCTGGGAGCAATTTCATCTCCATAAGTTGAAATTGGCTTGTTAACCTTGATAAAACGTGTACACAAGTTGTCAAACCATGGTTGATCATTGGTCTAGATCTGGACAAGTTTCCTTAGGATGGAAGGAGCTAAAATCCGTAATAGAGTACTGTTCTGTTTTTTTATTTATTTTTTTTTTTTTTTGTGGAATGGTGATTATCATTAGTCTCAGATATCTCTATGGCTGTTCGGAAACATTTGGATGTTTTTCAGTGGACTTGAACCTTTAGCCAAAACTTCTTTTCCTGTAGTAATGCAAATATACTGATTTACTACGATGTCCATCGGTATGGCACCATAATCAGAGGGGCTCGAAAACTCACAGACTGTGGACGCAGCCATGGCCGAAGCATCAGTTTAACTAGCAATATTAGACAGCAAGAAAAGTAAATAAGCTCTCTTGTCAGCTGGTGACGAGTAAGACTGACAGAATTTCTGAGCTGAACCGGTTTCTGATCAGTTACACCTGAGCTGCGGTAATCTCTGTGCTTAGCAATAAAATCACTGGTGATAAGCAAAAACGCCTTGGGGGACATGAATGATGCCTTGTTGACATGTCATGGTCCAGACTTCTTTCCCTCTTAGATACACTGAATATTGAGCATGAAAGTTGAATACATTGGCTTCCCCAGGTTTTCTTTAACACACTGAAGACTTCTTTTTGCGAAGTCTCGTGGTCGTCATCTTGTCTGTCTTCGTCTGGTAATGTAGCTTATTAGCATTCTCTCTCTCTCTCTCTCTCTCTCTCTCTCTCTCTCTCTCTCTCTCTCTCTCTCTCTCTCTCTCTCTCTCTCCGGCCAGGTCTCACTTTGTTTATTGCCTGCTTTAGATCCTATTGAGAAATGGAAAAAATGATTGAGACACACTTTTGTTATTTTGTAAAGTGTCTCTTCGGATGGACTAATAAGTCTTTGAAGCACCGGTATCCGATTGTTTTTCAGCTCGAAAAGATATACGAAAGAGCTATGCATTTATAAACCCGGTAAATGATTTTTATACAGTAAAAAGAGCATACGCACATAATGGCTTAGCACCAGACAACAGAGGTTTGATGACTCATCTAGTAGTAGTTAAAGTTTGCCCCTTCATTCTCCTTCATAATCAAAATTCATCTTACCAAGGCGCGACGATCGTTCCTACAATATTCAATTTTCCGTTTGACCCTTCGTTCTCTGTTGCGACACCGAAGTCTGTTCTGGAGCACCTCCCGGGCCTGCAACTTCCAAGAAAGGCAGTGGTACATAAATTTCTTTGTACCCTAATACCTGCCGCGGGTACAGTCTTGTACTGTCGCCCTTGAAAAATCAAATGTCAGAAATCGCACTTTCCTTTTCGTTTTCGTTGATGTGTCTCGATTCCTGGTTACCAGAAGCATCTGACCTGTGTCTCCTCCTCACATCCAGAAGGATTAAAGTGCCGAATAGTCAGCTACGTTTTGTGGGGTTTTCTCACTTACCGTATGATATATATATATATATATATATATATATATATATATATATATATATATATATATATATATATATATATGAATGTATGCATGTAGATATAGATTCTTATAACCTTGCCATTTATATCCAATCTACTGTACCTCCAAGAAGAAAGGAACAACTTGTTTCACACCTGAGTCACACCCGAATTGAGTGTAAATATGACGTTATGATTCGGTCAGATGATGTCATTTTGCTCTGTTTATATTATGTATTAGCGAGCATGTGAGTTAGTTGATGACAGTTAAGAATTAAATTAAGCAGTATTTAATATGCTCGAAATTTTGTTTTTTAGTTCATGAAATGCGCAGTCATCAAACAATGCTTTTCTCTTTCCAGATTCAAATTTAGATTTATGATTCATCTGTGTGTTTGGTAAATTAAATGAGGCTGGAACTAAGCTTGAAAGATGGGGTATTTATAACCATACAAATATGTGTGTATATGTACGTATAAGTATATATATACAGTATATATGTATATATATATATATATATATATATATATATATATATATATGTGTGTGTGTGTGTGTGTGTGTGTGTGTGTGTGTATATATATATATATGTACACAGAGGGAAACAATATATATATATATATATAATATATAAAATGTCTTAATATATAAAACGAAAAGAATATATAATGAAAAGAGAACTTTCACTAGCCACTGCTAACGTTATCAGTCTAGCAGTGACAAAGCTAGACTTGGCTAGCGAAAGCTCAATTTTTTATATGTAATTTTCAAGTCATTTTATATTATTTTGGAAATTCCCTGATGTACCCATAATTACGACACTATATTTGTGTGTACTTGTATTTGACTACACACACGTATGCAGATTCGTACAGAAACATGACCAGCCGAGTAACTACAGTATATTGCTGACCTTTTTAAGCATGTAATTGCATTTCCCTTAATTGTTACGGGGTAGCAGGAGAGCACACAGGTGCTCACAAAAAAAAGTAATTTAACTGAAGGTACTCTCTCTCTCTCTCTCTCTCTCTCTCTCTCTCTCTCTCTCTCTCTCTCTCTCTCTCTCTCTGTTGCAATTGGTCCCGTCACGCTATGAGGCGGTCTTACTTTATTTTTTATTTCTTCATTTCGGCACACACCGTCCTCACCCTTTTTTTCCCAGCAACACCTCCGGGCAGTCATAACTCCTGTGAATTTAAAGGTAGTGCGTCAATCACTTTCACTTTCCATTACGACTCGAGGAACTGAGGGTTTCTGCAATCGTTGGCGACTCGGCCAAATTGAAAAGAAAAAGAGGAAATGGGCAGGTGGGTCCCGCGTTTCGAAGGGAAGAGAAAGAGCGACGATGCCCAGCGCCCCTTCCCTGACGATTCTCTTAGGCGTACGTTGACTCATTCGGGTGCTCTTTTTGCACTTGGTGTGATACACGCTGCTTGTGCCACAGGCATATGTATGTGTATAATGTGTATATTACACGCGCGTGTGTATATATATATATATATATATATATATATATATATATATATATATATATATATATATATATATATATATATATTTTTGTTATATATTTATATATATATGTATATTATATATATATACTATATAATATATATATATATATATATATATATATATATATATATATATATATATATACATATTTGTATATTATATATTTATATATATATGTATATTATATATATATATATATAATATATATATATATATATATATATATATATATATATATAGAGAGAGAGAGAGAGAGAGAGAGAGAGAGAGAGAGAGAGAGAGAGAGAGAGAGAATGTGTATTCCGTTACGCAGATGCAACAGGCTGAAAGTAATTTCGAAGGCAGTGTTTGTCAAACACGAATTATTTAGTGGCCCATTTAAGTCAGAGAGTGTTCATATTTTCCATTTCTTGATGTGAATCATGAATGGATTATTAAGCATGTTTTCATCATCTTTGTAGTAACGAGAATGGATACCTTTGTCATTTGTATGAGTGTGCGAGGAATTCAAAATGAGAGGTTTACATGTAATACATAATTCATGAAGTTAAAAGGTTTATTGGGTTTGTCACTAGCAAACTCACAAGCACTCAAATCTTAATGTATATCTTTAATATGAATAAC
>NC_089765.1:30009409-30024409 GCF_040412425.1 Macrobrachium rosenbergii
TAAACTTCTCTAGTATTTTCTCTTTATATCCATATCTGCAACCCCACACTTCTTCCATCATCATAATTCCTGCTCTTATTATTCATATATTGCACGTTACACTATGAAAACTTATATAATAGGCGTTCCATCTTATAGGAATGTGATTATGAGCTATATCTCCTCTTAACTATATTTTTTAAGACTCTCTCTCTCTCTCTTGCATATACCTGCCGTCCCCTTCTATAATTGGCATCATCTCCATAATTGTCTCCATTGGTGTTGAAGTCAAGCTCTCTCTCTCTCTCTCTCTCTCTCTCTCTCTCTCTCTCTCTCTCTCTCTCTCTCTCTCTCTCATATGATATAGTTTGATTTCTTCAGGTACTATGCATCGGTCACTGAATAAGGTCCATAAGTTATACTGCCTATTTTTTCAACTATCGAATTCCTTAAAAGGGTTTCATTATTTGCTGTGTAAGATGGAACTTTAAACGACAAAGTAGTAAGTTGTGATTCGTTTTGACACATCTGTGTGATTTATTCTGGTATTTGAATGTACGTTTTATCTTTAATTAATGTAATCCTGTGTTTTTCTGTTGTTTTACTAGATCTAAGGAAAGAGAGAAATCTTTTAGTTCATCACTGGAGTATTTTGCAAAATACTCCGTTGGCCCTTTTTGTGCTATGGAACTTAGAAGTGATATTTCTTTTAAAGTATTTTGCCAGTCGGAAGTGGTTTATTGTACTTTTTGTCTCGTGAGATATACTCAGTAATCCCCAAGCTTCCTTGTTCATCAGAGCAACTCTCTCTCTTTCTCTCATTTGTCTCAGGATGTTGATTCTAAGGTCTTGACCCAATTTTCGGGTTAATATCATCGTGTATCAGAAGTTAATTTTTTGTTGTCTGATGTGCTATTGGGCTCTCTTTGGCCACGTGTATTAACATCACGGCGTTTCCTGAGTTATAAATATTTTATAATATTGTGTACGGTTTCTTCTTTAAAATTTCTTGGTAAAGCCTTTCACATGTATTAGACAGCTCGTTTGTTAGTTTATAGATCCGATAAAATTTTTATGTGCTTTCGGAGCTGTTATTGCGCGAATGTTGCATCTGTGTACTGTGTCATTTTGTTTTTTATGAATGAACAATAAACAAACAAGTCCGTAAAGCGATGAAACAAATAAAATGACCACTCCCAACGGCATTCGATCTGTATGTCTCTTCTTGATAACAAGCTTGCAGAACTAATGATTAGAGAAGCGTTAACAGATTAGGTCAGCGTAGTATGCTAAATGAGTCATTTTTAATATTATTATACCAGCTCTTTGCGGTTGTCAGTTCCTTGCCCTGACGTTTTTGACTTTTGGCGTTTCAACCTCGTTTCTTGCAATACTGATTGGTGTTCCTTCTCTTCGTAAAGATTCTTATTGCCGTAAGTCGAGTGTTTGTTTCCTTGGGCCTCCATTACCGATGCTATTGTGTTTTTTTTTTTTTTTCGTTCCTTCTGTCTTCTATCGCGATGCAACCATGGGAGGTCTGAAAAATATCGGTGCTTAATGATCGTTGTTGGTTTCTTGTCCTTGCTGTGACCAGACTAATAGCTTGGTCATTCCATCAATATCTACATATTTCTTTGTCTTTCTGAATGCGCTGGGTTACCAAAGGTCTCAGCAAATGGCTTTTGTGGTTGGATTTTCATATACTGCCAATCACCGTGATTGTTCTTGTCATTGAAATAACACTTGCATTGTCGAGCTTGAATGACAGCATTACTGTCACGGCCCTAATGCAGTGTTATTTGTCTTTTTAACATCAATATTTCATTGATGTTGCTAATTTTCTTTTTCGAGGGAAGCATTCACCATATATCTCGTTTATTTCTATCAGCCCTTTCTGCCATTTGTTGCAAGTACAGCCATTGTGGCCATTTATTCGTAAGGTCTCACGTATCATACTCAAGTGTTCATATCATGCATTTCAACCTTATCACTACCATATCACTACCACTGAAACCTGCAATACTATCAGCGTCTGTAGGTTCCATTCTACACGATCATTTTTATCAAGATCACATGTTAGATTTTATTATAAGTGTCAGTTGTGCCCCAGTAATCCCACACAGTACCACTGCTGTGTAATGGCCCGCGGATTCCAAAAGAAAGTGAAAGGAGTTCGATCTCCTAATATAGCGAAGACCTCTGCTCCAGATGTACGATAATTGTTTTTTCCCTTCATGGTCAGTACATCGCATGTGTAGACCTTATCCTCAGGTAGGTTGAACAATGCTGCCACTGGAACTCGCTTTCTGGTAGTTTGAATTTCGTTCACATGATTTAACCAAGTCCTAAGTACAGACAAACACCTATATGTATATGTATATATATATATATATATATATATATATATATATATATATATATATATATATATATATATATATATATATATATATATATAATGTGTGTGTGTGTGTTTATTACACATATGACTTGTTTCAATTTTCTGAAAGGAAGTTACAATATCAGGGGGCCACTTTTAGGTGCAGCAAGGTAGGACAAGGGTTGTCTGACGTGTTGCTTAAAATTGTTTCATGTTGTGACGTAATGTTATAGTGAGGTCCATGCCCTTAGTTGCGACGTCGGTTTTAGGTTTGAAATCAACCGTGTTTTTAACCACATTTTTTTCATGTTTTGTCTTTTGTCTTTTGTTTTACATTTTAGAAGATTTGGAGTATATTTTTTTTATGAAATCACATAAATTGAAAGGTTTCAAGTTTGTAAAGTTAATGTACTAACTGTGATATACAACGGTGTTTGTATTCTTTGTTCGTCATTAATTTCTTCTTTATAGTACCAGCAGACATCAGCACTGGAGCGTGTAGTATGTGTTAACATTTGAGAAGCGTGTTTGTGTAGTATATGCTTTTGGTGATCACACCCTCCCAAGTTAATGCCGTCATATGATGCAGTGTTAGTTTCTGCCCTCCAGTCATTCAGTCAGATGGATGTTAATTCTCGTGTTTTCTTTGCAGGGATCCCTACATTTTCAATCTCTTCGAAGTACTTCTGACGACCCTGGAAACTAAACTACGTCGAGTGGAGAACATGGACAGGGCTCTCGAAAGGCTTGTCCGTAGGTTAGATACTATGGAGGCTCGTCTTGCTGTGAACTTCAATACCACCACACAGGTGAAGTGTAGTCTTGATTATCGTTACGTTTACTGCACCCCTCTTTCAAGGTACAGTAATTTACAACCACCGCTTGCTACAAAAAATAATTTTGGAGGTAAAGGAATGAAAGAGACGCGTGCATGAATGTTGTACATTTTCCTTCACGAAGGGAAAACGGGTTTTTCCTCATACTAGAAAGGAACGCCCAACGGCCCCTTTCAGAAGTCCTATTGCGTATCACATTAGGGAATAGAAGTCTTGAATTAAGCTGATTCCTATTTGAAGTAGAGTCGATAGCGCACAGCTTGAAGATGAACATGTCGATACAATAAAATGTGGGCAATCACCCGTCGTCCCAAAAGTCTTCTCAGGAAGGTGGTAAAAGTACCATTTCGAAAAGTTTTGGCCATATTCCGATCAGGTTTTCAGTGAAGAGTCTTGAAAATGACCTCACTCACGGAAGCTTGAAGAAAAACGAAGATGAATGGGTTGCGTGGGCTATTACAAGCCAAGCTGAAAAGGCAGAGCACCACAAGTTCAAAGGCCACAGTAGGAAAAGTATCCCATTATAGGAAAGGAAATAGAGAAGTAAGGAATATAAACCATGATAGAGAAATAACAAAAAACAAACGAGAGAAATAAAAATAGATAAAATAAAATACCAAATTAAATTAAGATAAAAAAATAAGTAGACTAATACGTGAGACTCATATCAGCCTGCTTAGCTGGAAAGCGAAAAGCATTTGCACCAAGTTTCAACTTTTGAAGTTCCATTGATTTAATCATAGAATTAAGATTATTTCACAATTTGGTCACAACAGGAGTAAAACTTATAGAAAAGTGTGTGGTACTGTACTTCAGCGAATAAGAGGTAAGAGGTACAATTAACTACACATCTAATATTACGTGTTGATTATATAGTCTGTGAAGATTCCAATCTTTTGTGCAAGTCGGTTGGCTGCTGAAGTCTAAACAGGGGAACAGTATTCAAAATATGGAAGAATAAAAGAATTGAAACATTTTCTCAATAAAGACAGGCCTCCAAAAATCTTTTGTGTGGGCGTTTTTTTTTTTTTTTTTTTTTTGTGCAATTAAAGAAGAGAGAGATCGGATATGTTTCGCGAAAGTCAGTTACAATCAAGAGTAACCTCTAGAATTTTAAATGAGTTGCATGTACTTTAAGAAACACAGTTAATGAAAAGATTTGAATGGGAGATCCAGTGTCCTAGACCTGCTCACAGCCATACTTTGAGTTTTGCAAGGGGTTTTGAGCTCATCCCCCAAAATTTGCACCATGCCGTAATTTTAGTAAAGTATCTAGTAAGAGATTCGGCAGCCACATGTATTTACTCACTATTGTGGATGAGTGACCACAATAAGTTAACACAGATGTTACAGATCTAGGATTTCATAAATTATTTTATGTGCAAATTAAAAATCTTATGGATATATTGATGCCATGCGATAGCAAGGAAAGGTTGTTCCCAATTAACAGCACCAAATCAGACACAAATCTAACATAATTAGTTTATGTGATTCGTGTTAAAATGAAACATTTAGCTAGGATTGCACTTTTTTACATTCATATAAATAGAAATTAAAGGTAAATTTCATTACAGTTTTCAGTTTACTAAGGTCAGTGTCTGTTACAGTTTACATCATATTAAAGAGTGCATAAAAGTTCATTAACCATTTTTGTTGGCAACAAAAAATTTAATTAACCGAATATATAGCCAAATGTCCTTCACTGTCTGCTTTCTCGAAAAGATCTTGAAGCTATTAGATAAAAAAGGCAACAACTTCAGTTCGATGGAAGAACATACATTACTTTAGTTCTAGTATCTTTTCTGAGCTCCCGCTGGTATGCATCACTGCCTGTGTTTGAATATATACAGTATATGTGTGAGCTTCATGTACATGCTACATATAGCGTTTATTGGTCAGTGAGTTTACCCAAGACCTCCATCAATCTTCCAGATGGCACAACTCTTAGAGAACCGGTTGCTGGACCCAAAAACATTCAGAAGCAACAGCGGAAGAAGTGCCAGTGGATCAACAGAGGAAGACTTAACAAATAGCCTGATGGAGCAGCGGTTGTTCCTCCTCACTGAACATGTTGCCAGGATTGACAAGAAGCTTTCCAACATGCAGAAAGCACTTGACAGCAACTCGATTTCTCTTCCCCAAGATGAATTGGTGGCTTCAGCCTCAGAAAACTATCGTGTTGGGGTTCCCAGAGTCCAGGCACTTGAAAAGGTACGTTAACTACTTTACATATTATTAAATCTCAAGTACGGTACAGTTGAGAGAAAATGGGAGGATCAGGTTTTAAAATACTTTGGTAAACAGATCATCAGATCCCTCAGTTGCTTTTACGACATGGGTCATTTGTCTGCGGAGGTTCACGAAGGGATTTTTTTATATTTTCAGTTTCATACTCTTCAAAACTTTTTAATGAAGATTTTAACTGATCTTTTTATCGCATAGAACTCCTTCCAGAATGATGAACTTACTAGATTGCAAGAGTCAATGGACATCGTGCAAGATTCCGTCAATTCCATGGACCGAAGACTTCAGATCCACATGGCTTATGTTTCTGGTGATCTGGAAAAGCTTGCAGATTCAGTCAGCGAAGTCCGTGCAGCCATTTTGGAGGATCAGACCCTTCCAGTTACTACTGATAAGCCGCCACAAGAACAACCAAGGTAATATCAAAATAGTATCATGCGTTCAATTTGCAGTCAGTCGAAAAGAAGTACCGGTAATTTAGTACTGTCTTTTATTTCCACATGATCTGCTATTTTATTAGTAAATGAGATGTGAGTTTGAGTCTTTTTTCATATTTGCAATCTTCCTTCCCATGCATCTTAAAACTGCACATGAAAAGCTTTAACTTTAAATGCTAATGGCTTTCTGCATGGTTATGCTACATGATAGCATTTCTGATTAAATTTCCTCCAAATAAATACCTCATTACAATTAGAGTAATTTTTTTGTTAAATGATTATTTAACTACTACTGCTGTCAGTTGAAAGTATTTAACTAATGATGTTTGCCTCTAGCTGGAACACCACAATCCAAGTGGTTCCAAGGCGCACCAAAATAGATTCCCTCGTGGACAGGATGTCTCCTATGGAAACTGTTTGGGAGAAAATGGAAGAGGTATGTTTAGTGCCTTAGATTTTGTAAGATCCAAGAAATATCTGTGCATAGGAGGCTTGGGGGTTATGAGTGTTTTTTCTGTAACTGAATGTTTCTTATGATGAATTAGATTAAGTAGCTCCATGCAAAGTAAAGTTCGCAGATTGACAGAAAACTAATATATCACATTGTTCACAGGTTTGGGATGTGGTTGTTGGTACCAAGAGCTCCGTGGATGTGCTTGTGCCAAAGAGTGAAGAGTTATTGAATACCAGCCAGAGACAGGAACGTGCAATTTCCACCATTCAGTATGACCTTACTGAAAAAGCAAATCATATTATTCAAAACCTTGTCCAGGTAAGGAAGGGAAAATTTTCGTTGCCTAATTTCCTGTGGCAAAATTTATTTTAATATTTGCATGATTGCATTTTTCAGTATGTTGGCATTATTGACTGAATGGAAGCCTTTGCATTAAATGAACATTCATTATCAATAGGTTTTTGAAGGAAGGAGAGTGAAAGAAATCAATTCGCATAACAAGGGTTTATTAATTTGTCTTAAGTTGAAAACCTCACAATATTTATGACACAAACCTAATTTAGCAATATGAAACTGCTTTAAAATTCAAAATATAAATGACATTATAAATAACAAAAGAAAAATGTGGTTATTTGATACTCACTTTAATATCGGTGAACATAAACGTTTCCCCAATATTTTCCAAATGCTGGAAGGGGAGTCCTTCCATAAGCACAGCAGGTAACTGTGCTTCTGGGGTTCTTTCTCCTTTCTGTATCTTTGTGCTTTCTTCCTGAGAGTCACTGGATTTCAGTCTCACTAAGCCTGCATTTCTGAAATGACAGTATTGTTATTCAACAGATTTATAATATGGTTCGCTACAGCTTTGACATTTTTCAAGAAAACTTAGCTTTCCCCTCGTTTGGACATTTTTTTTTTTTATAAGAGCACGAGGGACATCCTTCCTTCCCTACCCTCTGAAGACAAATCCTTAGCTGCTGTCTGTTGCTGCTCCCTCTGAAGGTCCTGCAGGTCATTCATATGTGAGCTTTATTTTGCTAACCTCGACAACAGGCTTAACCTCAAAGTTGCCAAAATCCCTTTCTGCTACAGCATCTGGCCACAGTTTCATGTCAGGGCCTTGTCTATGAGGCTAGTTTAATGGAGGATGTTGAAGCGGTTCTTCCAGAATTCTCTTAAGGTCAACTATCAGTGATCACTTCAAGGCACCTATGGAATAGAGCTTTGGTGTAGAGTTTCTTGAAACTAAAGATGACCTCCTGAGTGATATAGATCCTGTTTGGCATTTTTTCCACAACAATCCTGTCTCATCACAACTGACACTTGGAAAAAAGTCCTCAGCCTCTACAAATTCCTTAAACTCTTAACACTTTCCATGACAGCATCTTTGTCAGAACAGGCATCCTCCCCACACTATGCATGCCACATCTTGTCTTAAAATTTCTCAAACCACTCATGACTAGCTTTGACACTTCACTACTTGCAGGAGCTGTCATTCCATGGGTATTTATCAAGAGATCAGCATATAATTATTTTTCTTTTTCACAGATGACGGTCTCTAACACTTTCTCTGGCTAAATGTTTTCAATTTTTCTAGATTAGCAGCAATTTCTCAACCTCTTCAGTTGTCATTGTTCTTTGTTTTGTAACTGCTTTCACTCACTTAGCATTTTTGATGGCCAATTATGTTGTCAGAGAATGTAGATTTTAGCATACAAAACTCCTTAGTGAGATCAGCGATGTTTTTTCTGTCTACTTGTCATTTTGGTTTGCAGTTATTTCTAACTTTCTTGGGCTCTAAAGTGACTTATTTATGCTAAGAATAATAAGTCCCCCCCCCCAAAAAAAAATACAAATAAACATGAGAAAGTTAAGATTTGCATTAAGTGATAGCTATGGGTAAACTGGCTACTTTCTTTTGTTCATTCAGTTTAGCACTGAGCAAATGGTTGAGCATCGGGCAATTTTTTCCCCAAAAAAAGTTTGACCATTAAACTGGTTTGAAGTTTGGTGCCATTTGAGTAAACTGTTTTGAAGTTTGGTGCCATTTGAGCACTTAAGTACCACTCTGTGTGTGTGTGTGTGTGCATCTGTGTATATATACAGGCAATCCTTGGTTATCGGCAGGGTTCCGTTCTGAGGGTGTGATGATTACCGAAAATTACCACTAACTGAAAATCGGCGATTTTTGCTCTTTTTCGACAAATTTCAGGGCTTATCGGCACCGAAAAGCGCCGATTTTCGGTTACCAGTGCCTCTGTTAGGTATGTATTGGTGCAATACCCAATTATCAGCATCGATAAGCGGAAATTGGCGATTTTCGTTGCTAGACAAGCCCTGTAAAACCCGAAATTAACCGGGGACTGCTTGTGTATATATATATATATATATATATATATATATATATATATATATATATATATATATATATATATATATATATATATATATATATATATATATATATATATATATATATATATATATATATATATATATATATATATATATATATATATATATATATATATATATATATATATATATATATATATATATATATATATATATATATATATATATATATATATATATATATATATATATATATATATATATATATATATATATATATATATATATATATATATATATATATATATATATATATATATATATATATATATATATATATATATATATATATATATATATATATATATATATATATATATATATATATATATATATATATATATATATATATATATACAAAAGTCAAAAAGTTCCAGGAAAAATTGTTGAATGATGTATTTACACAGGAATGAAACAACCAAATACTTGGTAAACAATTATCTGTGATGTAGTGATCCATATAGACTTGTTACCTCAGTCATCCTCTTGCTACCGTGGTGTTAACATCTGCTTCAGAAAAGTAACTTCTTGAACCCATGGAAAATAAAAATTTTGAGATGAGAGCTAACATCAAGTTCCTGACCAAGCTTGATTGGAAACCAGGAAAAATTATTGAAGCTTTGCAACAAGTTTATGGAGATTCTTCTCCATCTAAATCAGTTGTTTATGATTGGATAAAGCGATTTAAGGATGGTCGGGAGGACCTCAAAGACAACCCAAGAGAGGGAAGACCATCGACTGCAAAAACAGTGAAAGAATTGTGGCTTTGGTGCAGAATCTAGTGGATGAAGATCGTCGGATTACTATCGATATGATAGCTAATGAAACTGGGATCTCCATGGTTCCGCATTTTCAATTTTAAATGAAAATCTTGGTTTGAGTAAACTTTCAGCACGTTGGGTCCCAAAAGCGTTGCGCGAAGACCAACTGCATCAAAGAGCTGAACTTTCTCTTCCAGTTTTAACGAAGATTGAATCAAATGAATCAGAGTTTTTGACCGGATTGTTACTGGAGATGAAACTTGGATCCATCAATATGACCCAGAAAGTAAAATTCAATCAAAGCAATGGTTACCAAGAGGTTCAGCTGCACCAGTGAAGTTCAAAGTGGCGAGATCTGCCCAGAAGGTTATGGCAACAGTGTTTTGGGACTCCAAAGGAGTGATTTTGATTGATTTCCTTGAAGGACAAAAACAATCACCGGGAACTACTACAAAGGTGTTTTGCAAAACTGAAGACTGCATTGGCTAAAAAAACGTCGAGGAAAGTTGCACCGCAGAATTTTGTTCCATCATGATAACGCTCCAGCACATTCATCAAGGGTTGCAAGAGATGTCCTACGGAAATTTAGGTGGGAAACTCTTCCACATCCTCCTTATAGTCCTGATCTTGTTCCTTCAGATTTTTTCCTGTTCCCAAAACTCAAGGAACACTTAAGAGGAGTCCGGTTTGAATCTTTGGATGCTGCTAAACATGCAGTTTCAACATGGTTTAATAGAAAGGCCCCAAATTTCTACAAAGAAGGGTTGCAGAGGTGGAAACAGCGCCTTGAAAAGTGTATAGAGTTAGATGGTAGATATGTAGAAAAATTATGTTTAAATTTCCTTAAATAAAGGGTATATTGAATTTTCCTGGAACTTTTGACTTACCCTCGTATATATATATATATATATATATATATATATATATATATATATATATATATATATATATATATATATATATATATATATATATATATATATATAAATATATATATATATATAGATATATATATACATATATATATACAGATATATATATACAGATATATATATATATATATATATATATATATATATATATATATATATATATATATATATATATATATATATATATATATATATATATATATATATATATATATATATATATATATATATATATATATATATATATATATATATATATATATATATATATATATATATATATACTGCACTAGAACTTTAAGTGCACATTGCTGTGGTGAGAAGTACGACCAATTGTGGTGGTTCAGTAGAGTATACATGCATCCACATATAACTCTGGTACTGCAGATCAGTGTATACCATATAAAAAAAAACATAGATGACCATTTCGTAAAACAGAAAGTTTGACATAGAGCATTGTCATTGCCGAGGTGTTTTCTCCATAAAATAATGCATTTTTTCCCCCTTACAACTGTTAAGTTGTAATTCATTAGTTAAAAATTATGATATTCTTCTACTCCCAGGTTGAAAAAACACTAAAAACTATGCCCAGAGAAAGTAAGTCATCGCGAGATCATATCAACCCTGTATCTCTCTTGCATCGTTCTACTCAAGGGCATCATGTTCAAGATGACACACCAGCTGATGACCCTCCTGGCGATCTTGCTGATCAGGTTAGTGGGGGGTTTTCCATTATTTAAATGACTCTCATGAAAGTATAAGAAAACTTCATGTAATTTCAGGTGCTTCTACAAGTTTCATACCTTTCATTTAGAACTGTATTCACCAGTGTACATACATTAGCTTGGATTATGAAAAGAAATTTTATTCTACTTTGTGTGAGCTTGTTTTAACATATGGTAAAATAAACAGATGTTCCATATCAATAGTGGAAAAACCTTACAAGGTAAATTTCATAAAACAAAACTACTGCAACTCAGCTGCAAAGAACTAGTATTGTAAGTGACAGAAAATAAAATCAGCATAAATATAATTCAGTAATGTCATAATCCTCGTAGTAAACATTGCCCAAAACTGTGTTAAATGATGGATGAAATAGTAAACAACGTATCATGGAAAAGACATGTCGACCTAAAACCAATACGTATAGTTTGAAAGTGCTTTTAGAGACTGATAACTTACAAATGTTGACCATTTTCGAATATATTAGAAAAAAGTGATAGATGAATAGGCTAATGGATAAGTTTCTTGTACATCAGTTAAAAGGAATGTGTACTATTGCCTTGAAACTTGAGTGCAAACTCCACTCCATGTTTCTCTTTGTGAACTGGAAGTCAAGGACAAGTGAGTACCTAAGTTTTTATAAATGCTGGAAAGGCTTTTTGTGTAGACTGAAAGGTTTATTATATATTCTCTGACCATTCCTACTAACGTATCTTAAATTCTTTATCAATCTACAGCCCTCATGACATTCAGCCTTACTTTTTTCCCTTTTTTCATTGGGTTTACTTCTGGAGTATTGTAATTAAAAACTAACATTAGAAGCAATCAATATATTAGAAAGTGAAGGTGTACTGTATTTGCTTTTGGCTGATACTTGGTTCTTTTTTTAGGATCACGTGAAGGAAATGGTTGCTGGGTTGCATCCTTTCCATTTCTTATGGAACTTGTTTTGTATACTAATGAAGTGACTACCATGACCAGAAAAGGTTGGAAATTTTTATCTTGAATGGTTACCAAGGCATAGAAACTACGTAATGTACGTACAAAAATTCTTATAATAATTTCTCAAACTGGCAGTGGATGTGGTTGGAGAATGATGAAGTTGTCTTGCATAAGTTCTGTTAAAGAGATTTTGTCAATCCAGTAAAACTGTTACACTGTGTTAAAATTCAATAGGTTTAACATTTTAGTTTAAGAAAATTAAGTTTAGCCAATCACTGATATTTAGTTTCATCAGGCTCTGACTGGCTTGGTAATTACTGGAATTTCTCCTTTTAATGACGTGATTGATGCTTTAAGCTCTTTTAAAGATCTTTAATGTCATGGTATACATTTCATATGGCTGTTACTGCTAGTTTAAAGCTGGTAATATTTAAAATACCTATGTATTATTTTAAATTGAAAGCTGTGAATAAGTTAAACCCCGTATTTGTATGCAAATATTGGAGTTAATGAATTTTTTGTAGGTTAGTTTTTACTCCTGTAAACTTCATATATGTATTAAATTTAAAATGCAGTACTGTACACTATAAACCTTCCCCAACCTGGGTACAAATGTCACTTAAATGTCAAAACGTCTGTCAACTGTTTAATTAATTAGAACAGTACTGTAGATAGAAATGAGTTTATTCTTTACTAAAATTGCATTTCAGCTTCATTACATCAAAACTGGGCATTTTATGCATTTTCAGCTTGATTGGCATCTATTACAGAAAAATTAAGATTTCAGTGGAAATATAAAATTTGTATAGATATGTAAAATTTAACACAAATTTGACTTATAGCTAATAAGTACTTTTAAATTTCTCCATTGATGTAAAATTCACTAGTATTAGATGTCAAAAGCAACCTCTTTCAAGTAACCAAACAACATTGAATATCTGCTATCAGAGTTTCCTGTTGGAGCACAACTCAAATGATTCCTTCACAACAACTGAACGACCTGCCCAACGCAGCCCCGTTGGTCCTTCCGGATTGGTGTTCCCATCAGTGCAGAAAAAGCCTGATATTTTAAATTCTACCTTCATGATCAACAACATGCATGAACAGAATCTAAAGGTAAAGACCTCTGGCATGATACATAGTCCTAGTGTAATGTTACTGTAACGTTTTGTCTAGATTACAGAGAAATCCAAGATTTCTTCTACCAATGTTGCTTACTGAAGATACATAATATACCAGTAATGTTATGTGATACAGTATATGTGTCACCAGAATGGGTAGACCATAGTAGTATCAAATATACTTAAAGCCCAAGACTTTTCAACTTTTCATGAAACAATTTCAATTTGTGGGACTTCTTCCATCCTTAAACACACCTGTGATTGTAGACACACATGTAATTTTTTTTTTTTTATATATAATGTGGACATTTATTCTTTACATTTCACTGTAGGTTTCACACTGTCTTACTGTTTAATACAGCATTGTTCTTAAAGGAGGATGCTAACTTTATAGTCACCTTTTGTAAGAGGAGTATTTAGAAACCACTAACATAACATGCCTAGGTTAATGTTTCCAATGCTAAGAACTATGAGGTGGATTAGCTGAAGAAGTTATTAGCCTCCTTGTGGAAGGTTATAACCTACAGTTAATCTAGCATTGTGCATCTACAGTCAGTGGCCAAAAGTCATTTCAGTAATAGCATCTATTACGCTAGCAGCTTTGTTTTCTTCCTTGACTTTTCATCTTTTCCAATGTGGCAGTTCAATATCTTCAACTCACAGTTAATAAGTACAGTACAGGTGATTTGACACCATATGTGTTGTGGAACAGCCCCATGAATTAAAATATTTCACCCTTTGGCTGGGTTAAACTGCTTTATTTTATATTATTAATCACAGGATTCTGTTATTATCATTTTAACAAGGAAAATGCTTAACTCATGTTCCTTAGAACCTCAGTTTCTGATGAAAGCCTTATCACCATCAAGAACTGATGCTTATTGACAATGTAACAAGCATTATTTCAATCCTAATTGTACATTGAAAGACATTTAACATCATGCAACTACTGAATTTTCAATTTACTGTACTTGCTTGACTTACATTTTAAAGACCTAAATCAATGCTGCAGTATCAGTTAAAAAAGTTTGAGTACCAGCATTTCATCACAGTAATTTCAACCCAGTATCCAGTACCGTAGTGTATTTTATATTTTAGAACATTGGTCTACTCAGGATCCTAAGCCTAATTGTTTGTGAAATAATGCTTCCACCAGAACACTCTTTAATAAAATCTAAAAAATTTTTACATTTGATGCAATAACTTAAATGGTACAATAACCAATATTGTTTTAAATATGCTTGTAAGTTCACAAAATGTTATGGGGTATTCAGGAATGTTGAGCGTCAAAAGTAATTGACAGCCATCCAGTTCTGATATGTCACTATTGGAGTCCCTTTCCATTTCACAATACAGTACAGTACTAGCAAGCACTTCTTCAGGTTCATAGTGGCTGCTCATAAAGTATTGTCTTGCCTCTCAAATCACCCCTTTCAGATTTTGCATGAGTTTCCAAATAACTGCAGCCATTGTGAGCCTGTTAGAAAGAATGGGGATACATTTTATACCTTAATAGAAATGTATAGTAAGCACTGAAACTGCTTGTATCTACTAGGCCATTGCCCTGCTACAATAGAATTTCCTTAAGTTTTGCTCATTATTTGATTTCCAGGAGTTTTTCACTCTTCAAAGAAAATAATTTTAATGCCAATATATTATAGTACACCACAGAGGGTAGTTCTCATAGATCAATTTCTGGTTGCCATAGAAATCGTAGTGTTTACCTTTTTGGTTGTGTTTAAACTTCTCAGAAGGCAGAAAGCCAGTGTTCCAAGA
>NC_089765.1:30329409-30426909 GCF_040412425.1 Macrobrachium rosenbergii
TAGAAACCACATGCACCATAGGGGATGAAAAGCCTTAGTGGAAATGATTTACGAGGTCTTCCTGACTATTGAATGAGAAAAGGTTTACCTTGTAATATACTTAAAAAGATGAAGACCAGCTTCTCCTGAAGAACAACCTGGTTCTCCCAGACATCTATGAAGAAAAATAATATCATTTATGAATTTAAATGCCTGGTAGAACGCGTTACCACCACTCATATATAACAGACTGCCCCTCTTATACCTTCTTGAGCCCCTACTCAATATGGAAAAGATGCCCAGCATAAATAGAAAAAAACCGTCGATTTTTCTTCTGAAAATTATTTAGAAGAAATAATGTGAAATCATACGACACCAAACCTAACACCAACAAGAGAGGGAGAGAAAGTGAGATGGGAAGAAGGGAAGAAAATCACCCACACTTGAGCAAGCTATCATAAAAACCATACCAGCATGAGATACACTAGCAAACCTCTCCCTCCCCCTCCAGCCCAGCCCATCGATACAACCAAGGAGGTCTCAACAAATAAGAAATTTGAGAAACCAGCAAAAGCATCTAGCAGCCAGTACAATTCGTCAAAGTTTAACACAGCCCCATCCACAGACTCCTATCCACCAATCCTATTATAAATACTGTGTACCTTTACACTGCATTCATTCACTTTGCATCTCTCCATAGATGACTGACAGTTTGTGTGCTGAAGTAAAAGATTTTACTTGATTTATGATATTTAGGCTGTCAAGCCAAGACCTGGGGTACTTTCAGCCAATCGGTGCTTAAGAGGGTGACAAGAGTGAGTTGGAATGGTTGGACCGTAAGGTACAGAGATCCAGAAAATAAAACAAACGAAGTAGTACTGTACAAGGATCTAAAGATGGAACTGGAAAATACTCTAAAATTGTACTAAGAAGTAACAGTCAAGAGAGGTTAGACAGGAAAACTGAAGAAGAGAAGAGGTAATGGAAGTAAAGTAAAAGGCAAAATGTGGGTGCAGCAAGGGGCAGAAGGGAAGCGGCAATACTTTAGTTAGGCCTATAGCGCACCAGTGAGGTGCACTACCTCCTATGAGGTCATAGTGAAAGAGGAAAATAAACTTTCTACAGCAAAACATATTTGCACAACCTTTGGAAACCTGTAAAACTAGCTACCTGCTAAGGAAAAAATATAACACATGCAGAGAAGGCTATGCAAACTGAATGCCTCAGGAACAGTGTTATGGGCCCACGCCCATCAAACATACACAAGTCTCTTAAAATACAAATAAAGTCACTAAAGACCAAGTCCACAATAGGTGGAATGGCTGCAACAGAGTGTACAGAGATGGAATCAAGGAGGATAAGTAAAAACTGAAAATAAAACCTTAATATTTAATACAAACTTTTTAGAAAGAAATGACCACTGAGCCTCTTACAAAATACATTAAATAAACACAAAAATCAACCACACACTGAAAACATCGAACAACAAACACACTTACACCAAATTAAGATAGACTTGTAAAGTCACCACATCGGCGCCAGCGAAGTGTTTCGAAGGCGCCATTAATTAAGTCTCCGCTGAGCAAGTTTTCTTTGGTGACTTCCCATTTTCTTCACACTCAATTAGTCATGACTAAAACGTGCCAGGTCATGCATTTTTAACCATTTTTACTTTATGCGTATTTGTACAAGTGTCACACATTATGTATCGTATGTTTCTTCATTCACAGGCATCAAGACTGTATCCATATTGAAATTCTGTATGTTTTGTATTGTAAATTGTACTCGTTCACTGCATATTATTGTTAATTGTTTCGACCTCAGGTCACAGTCAATACCATTGTCTTCCGCGGTCCGGCGCCAGTCGACCGCTATATAAACTGCCTGGATCTGTAATAAAGTAGCAGTAACTTTTACCTGCTCGTTTCTTTGACACCTCTTACAGTGGTGACCCCCGGAGTATCCCGGAGCCATTAGCGGACCGACACGGCAACTTAGTCTTGGCTCCAGGAATCCTCCAAAACGCTCTTAGCGGACTAAGCACGGCGCTGTAACCAGCGTTTGAGCGTGCTGACTCTCGTCGGCGTACCCCACCAGCGTCACTAGCAGACCCACATGGCGCACGAAAGTGCGTTCTGACGCGAGTACCCCACTCCAGTAAGAGATCAAAGGAGCGAGCATGGACGCGGGTATCCCCTCCTTCATGCAGTTAAACGCGGGCCTCGCGGACTCGGAGGTTTACCTACTTCCCATCGCACCCGCCCCTGAATCGAGGCCCTCCCGCACTTCCACACCCACGCCAGCGCCCCGAACACACAATGGCCGGGCAACACAATCGCGGGCCGCCCTCACCATAAAGCTGCCGCCTTTTATACAGGGGAACCCAACAATGTGGCTGCGCAGGGTGGAGAGCCACTTCAGGGTGGCGGACCTGACAGACGAAATCTTGCAGGCCGACACAGTGCTCAACGCCCTTCCGGAGGACGTATACAGAAAACTCGTCTCGCAAGTACCCGAGACACACACCCTCACATACAGCGCCACGAAAAAGTTCCTCCTCGAAGCGTGCTCCCTGCCCATCGCCGAGCAGGCCGCCCGTGCTATCGACCTTGCCATCAACCCACGCCACGACCTCAACTCAAGAGACGCATGGAGCATGGTCGTGGATCTCCTGTCACTGCCAGATTTCGACGGCACAAAAAAAACGACAGGAGATAAGCTTTGCACGGGAAATCTACCTTCGCCAGCTCCTCCCGGAGGTCTGCAACCAAATTGCTCACCCCTATACCATGCCCATCAAGGACGTCATAGAGACGGCACAACACCTCACAGACTCCGTCAAGGCTTCACAGCAGCTAAAACCGGCCACACAGTCGGTCAGCTCCGTCCAGCCGGAAGAGGACGTAGAGCAGCCCGTCAATGCCGTCGCCAACAGGCGTCCACCGAACCACAACAGATGGAGGTCCCCGGGCTTCTGTCGCTACCACAAGTGGTTCGGAAAGGACACCCAAAACTGCCTGCCGCCCTGCTCGTTCGCCCGTTCAAAAAACGGGGGTGGCGGCGGCCAACAGGACAAACCGCCATGGCAACTGAAAAACCCAGGGGCTCAGAAACAGTAGGTTTTTACGTCCGCAACACCGTCTCTGGCAAGATGATGCTGGTCAACACAGGGGCCTTTAAATCGATCTTCCTGGCATCCAGAGAGGACCGTAACCAGACACCACACCCAGCCGCCTGCCTGACGGCCGCCAATGGATCCCCCATCCTCTCCTATGGCACCAGGCCCCTGTCGATCTCCATCCTTGGCCAGAATTACTCCTGGGACTTCATCGTCGCGGACGTAGGAACCCCACTCCTGGGGGCCGATTTCCTGGCGCACTTCGGCCTGCTAGTCGACGTGAGGTGTAAGCGCCTCCTCGATACTGACTCCTGCCGGTCTCTCCCGTTAACAGCGGGACCCAAACCCACCATTAGCGCCGTTGCCCCCCACCAATATGCACACCTACTGTCGGAGTTCCCTGAGGTATTCAAGCCCGAGCTTCGTCAGGTCCCCGGGACCCCAGCCAAGCACGGCATATACCACCATATAGCAACTAAAGGGCCCCCGACTCATGCGAAGTTCTGAAGGCTTCCCCCTCAGCGCCTTCAGGAGGCGAAAAAAGCATTCGCGGAGATGGAGCGGATGGGAATCTGCAGAAAGGCCTCCAGTCCATGGGCCTCCCCCTTCCACATGGTGCAGAAACCAGACGGCTCCTGGAGACCTTGCGGCGACTACAGGCGGCTGAACACTGCAACGGAGCCCGACCACTACCCTCTGCCCAACATGCAGGACCTCACGGCCTCCTTTCACGGGGCCAAGGTATTCACTAAATTGGGCCTTCTTAAATCATATTTTCAGGTACCTGTCGCACCAGAGGACATACCAAAGACAGCCATCATCACGCCGTTCGGGTCCTATGTGTTCGCCTTCTCCACTTTCGGATTGAGGAAAGCCCGGGCGACCTTCCAGCAGCTCATGGACAGCATCCTGGGGGACCTAAAGTTCTGCGTCTGCTACGTCGATGACATCCTCATATTTTCCAGGTCTCACAGTGAACACCAAAGGCACATCAGGGCAGTGCTACGGCGCCTCCAAGAGAACGGCCTCGTCGTCCATTTTGACAAGTGCACCTTCGGCGTCCAGAAAGCAGAGTTCCTGGGTCACGAGGTGTCTCCGGCAGGCGTCTGCCCTCTCACATCAAAAGTGGCAGCCGTAACCAGGTTCCCGACCCCCACCTCCGTCAAGGCCGTCCAGGAGTTCCTCGGGATGGTAAACTTCTACAGGCAGTTCATCCCCGGGATCGCGCACACCACGGCCCCCCTGACAGAAGTCCTTAAAGGCCAACCGAAGTCCCTGTCTTGGGGACCCAGCCAGCAGCAGGCCTTCTCCCTGACGAAGGCAGCCCCAAGCCCCCCTCCAGCTGACAACGGATGCCAGTAACGTCGCCTGCAGTGCTGTCCTGGAGCAAATCATCAACGGCGCCCCCCAGCCCATCGCCTTCTTCAGCAAGAAATTCAATCCCGCAGAGACCCGCTACAGCACCTTCGACAGGGAACTCTGCGCGATGTACCAAGCAGTTCGGCACTTCAAGTTCCTCATGGAGGGGACGGCCTTCACAATCTTCACAGACCATCAGCCACTGGTTCACGCCTTCACGAAACAGGGGGACGCATGGTCTTCCAGACAGCAGCTCCACCTCTCAGCCATAGCCGAATTTACCTGTTCCGTCAGGTACCTCCCCGGCAAGAAAAATCCTGTAGCAGACGCCCTCTCCAGAGTCGAGTTGAACGCAGTGCAGCTTGGTGTAGATTACCAGGACCTCGCCAGAGAACAGGCCGCTGACCCAGAAACCCCAGCATACCGCACCGCTATCACGTCCCTTAAGTGGTGGGACGTGACCCTCGTCCCCGGAGGCCCAAGCCTGCTCTGCGGCATCAGCACGGGTCAGCCCCACCCTTTGGTTCCAGCCTCACGTCGCCGCCAGATATTCGACATAATTCACGGCCTCTCACACCCCTCCGGCAGGACCACGGCCAAACTGCTCTCAAAAAAGTTCATCTGGCACGGGGTGCAAAAGGACGCCACGTCCTGGGCGAAACAGTGCCTGCAGTGCCAGACCAGCAAGGTGGGTCGTCACACGCAGTCAGGGGTAGGCGAGTTCCCGCAGCCAGAGCGCTGCTTCGGCCACATCCATATTGACGTCGTCGGACCCCTCCCCCCATCAGGCGGATCCAGATACCTCCTGACGGTGGTAGACCGTTCGACGAGGTGGCCTGAAGCCACACCCATGCAAGAAGCCACCGCCAGCGCGTGCGCCGAGGCCCTGCTTTCCAGTTGGGTTAGCCGCTTCGGCGTCCCGGATCACATCACAACCGACAGGGGCCCCGCCTTCCTCTCCGATTTGTGGTCCGCCCTGGCTCAACTGCTGGGAACCACGCATCACACCACCACGGCGTACAACCCAGCAGCCAACGGCCTGGTCGAACATTTCCACAGGTCCCTGAAGACATCCCTCATGGCCCGCTGCACCGCCGAGGACTGGAAACATCAGCTGCCGTGGGTCCTCCTCGGGTTGAGGACCGCCCCCAGGGCCGACGGCACCCCGTCTGCAGCCAAACAAACCTACGGGGAACCCCTTGTGGTACCGGGAGAGCTCATGACAGATGAACGCCACACCCCATCACTACAGAGGCTCCGCGACGTGGCCGGCAAGTTCTCCCCTTGCAGGCGCACGTACACCGTCAAATCAACCACCTTCATGCCGCCACAGCTGTCATCCGCCACCCATGTCTTCGTCAGAGTCGACGCCGTCCGTCCACCACTAACCAAGCCCTATAGGGGCCCCTTCCGCGTGCTGGAGCGGAACAGCAAGGCGTTCCGTCTGGTACTCCCTGGGAAGGATGACTGGGTTTCAATAGACCGCTTAAAGCCCGCCTTCCTGTCGGAGAGCACCGACGGCGCCGCGACACCCCTTCCGCCCAACCGCACTCCGGCACACCCACACCCCCGCAGTTGGCGGGCGCACGGCCGCCCCAGGAAGGGACCGCCCGGCCAGCAGCCTCACACGCGGGAGACCCCTCCGTTGTCTTCAAGGAGCCGCGGCACCCTTCAGCGTCCCAGCAGATATACAGATTAGTCAGACGCGTCCCACGTCTTGGGGGGGGAGTACTTGTAAAGTCACCACATCGGCGCCAGCGAAGTGTTTCGAAGGCGCCATTAATTAAGTCTCCGCTGAGCAAGTTTTCTTTGGTGACTTCCCATTTTCTTCACACTCAATTAGTCACGCCTAAAACGTGCCAGGTCACGCATTTTTAACCATTTTTACTTTATGTGTATTTGTACAAGTGTCACACATTATGTATCGTATGTTTCTTCATTCAAAGGCATCAAGACTGTATCCATATTGAAATTCTGTATGTTTTGTATTGTAAATTGTACTCGTTCACTGCATATTATTGTTAATTGTTTCGACCTCAGGTCACAGTCAATACCATTGTCTTCCGCAGTCCGGCGCCAGTCGACCGCTATATAAACTGCCTGGATCTGTAATAAAGTAGCAGTAACTTTTACCTGCTCGTTTCTTTGACACCTCTTACAGACTATACAATTACACTTTAAAGAGAGGGCCCTGAAAATAATAGAATGTCGAAAAGTCAGAATAACCTAACTTATTACATTCTAAACATTTATCAAAAAATAAACTGCTTCCCTTAAGTGAGCTCTGAACGGTGGTAGTGGCAAACACAGCCTTCAAATCACGGGTCGACAGGAATAATATAATTTCTTAGGACCTTACCAAACGTAAGAGAGGTCCCCTTGGCTAATAACTAAACCAAGGGCGTAGACTGGAGAATAAATCACTTTAACGTCGCAAGACGATCAACGGACACGGCCATCCGACAGGTAATCACACCTTACCAGTTGGCAGAGAGGTCCCCTTGGCTTAATGACTGAACCAAGGGCGTAGACGGAAGAATGAATCAATCTCCCAAAGGAGGACAGCAGCAGCAACTGAAGAAAGGCAGGTATCGTAATCCAGCGTAAATTAATCCAGCCCTCACAATGTTAATGGTCCAGAAAACAACTGACTACTCCTGGCCAGACAGCGCCGAATACAGCTCCAACACCACACGTGAAAATAAAACAAGCTCATTGTAATTAAAACTATACAACAAGTTAGAAATGTCGGGGAGGAGGAAACGGGTCATTACGTTCCAAAAGAATAATTACTGCCAAAGTGACTTATTCAAAACAAATCAATTTACGTTAAATTAAACACATACTGACAACAGCTATACAGCAATAGCTCTTGGTTTGAAATATAACATAAGCCAGCAAACTATGCGTTCAAGAAAAAAACAAAAAATCAGCCATAAAAGATTGATAGAGTGACAGAAATAAATCATCAGAGCATGCTTGAAAACATACATATCAAAGCTATCATTTTGAATGACCAACTACATGAACTACATCAACTTATGAAGCTCAATACAGCAATCCTTTTGGAAAATGGTCACCATCTAGGATATTGAAATAACCAGTCAGGCAGACCTGACAAGTATCTCCTGAGGTATGTTCACTACAATTTTCATGTTGTATCACCATTTGCACAATTTCTATTATCAACTCTATATTTATATCAGATTAATTTGAACATCAACAATAGGCAAAATCCAAACAACAGGATTTCCCCATTTTTACCACGTAGCATCAAACACAGCATGAACTGGGATGCATCATACACTGTTTGTAAAAGTACTTGCAGGTGTAACCCAGATTAAGAATTACAATATAAATTAACTCCTAACCTCATACAAGCCAGATTGCCAATGAAAATTTTCATGGGGCTCATTTTGCAGAAGACTAACATCTTCTCTTAGCTTAGTCGTGACACACTGTGAAAAAATTCGCTCAAAAATTTAAGTTCCATACGTGATAATTTTACTGAACTACTATGATGCCAACTTGACTTTAAATTTTCTCTTTTAGAAAAAAAAATTTTGATTAAAATTACAATAAAAGGTTTTTACTTACAACTGGGATTAAATTAATCCCCAACACTGAATAACTGTAATTTGGCTAATAATCATCACAGTAATTAAGGATTGAATCATTAACACTGTTAGCTTTAAATAGCCTATTCGATGACAGGAATTTTATACAGTGAAATAAACCCAATCTTATAATACGAATTATCTAATATATTCAAAGTAATCCATGAACCTTTCTATTCTCTATCAACTGTCCGTTCTGTCCGTGCAGTTGGGCAAGTCAACACCCAGATAAGGAGCTGTGGTACATCTTAACTTCTCCATTCATAAGCGACACTACGGGAATCATGAAGAGCCTTCTCGACCAGTATCCTAACATCCGGGTTGTTAGCAGTAAATTTAGAGAAATATTCCAGGAGACGCCTCTCTGGGATCTCTTCAACTCTGACAAATGGCTTAAGGACACAGGTAAACTTCGCTTTACTTCTAAAAGCTGGCACACAAGTCATGTATTCGACCCTGAAGCACAGTTTTAAAATATATTTCTATTGCACACGTACCAGTGATCGCTGTAGATTGTAGAAGTAGTGATGGATTACAAAGCTAGCCTGCATGGGTTCGTAACTAGCGTAATGGATGGCTCCACTCGCGTCGGTGTAAGGAATTACCCGGTCAAACATCATATTGTGGCTCATATTCTTACTAATTACTGATTGTAATTATGTATTTTTTTCTTTCTATTTCTTCTCTATTTCTCTCCTACACTAGCTACAATCCAAACAATCAACTGACATCCATATACTTGACTTCCTATTTAGGCTGAAAGATACACTCATGGTTTTAAGGAAATGTCCCAGACAGCTTCTTCCTCACCGAAGACCGCGCCGGTTACTGCTAGATATGAAAGGGAAAGACTTGGTAGTTACTGCTAGATATAAAAGGGAAAGACTTGGTAGTTACTGCTAGATATGAAAGGGAAAGACTTGGTAGTTACTGCTAGATATAAAAGGGAAAGACTTGGTAGTTACTGCTACATATAAAAGGGAAAGACTTGGTAGTTACTGCTAGATATAAAAGGGAAAGACTTGGTAGTTACTGCTAGATATAAAAGAGAAAGACTTGGTAGTTACTGCTAGATATAAAAGGGAAAGACTTGGTAGTTACTGCTAGATATAAAAGAGAAAGACTTGGTAGTTACTGCTAGATATAAAAGAGAAAGACTTGGTAGTTACTGCTAGATATGAAAGGGAAAGACTTGGTAGTTACTGCTAGATATAAAAGAGAAAGACTTGGTAGTTATTACTAGATATAAAAGGGAAAGACTTGGTAGTTACTGCTAGATATGAAAGGGAAAGACTTGGTAGTTACTGCTAGATATAAAAGGGGAAGACTTGGTAGTTACTGCTAGATATAAAAAAGAAAGACTTAGTAGTTACTGCTAGATATAAAAGGGAAAGACTTGGTAGTTACTGCTAGATATGAAAGGGAAAGACTTGGTAGTTACTGCTAGATATAAAAGGGAAAGACTTGGTAGTTACTGCTAGATATAAAAGAGAAAGACTTGGTAGTTACTGCTAGATATGAAATGGAAAGACTTGGTAGTTACTGCTAGATATAAAAGGGAAAGACTTGGTAGTTACTGCTAGATATAAAAGAGAAAGACTTGGTAGTTACTGCTAGATATGAAAGGGAAAGACTTGGTAGTTACTGCTAGATATGAAAGGAAAAGACTTGGTAGTTACTGCTAGATATAAAAGGGAAAGACTTGGTAGTTACAGCTAGATATAAAAGGGAAAGACTTGGTAGTTACTGCTAGATATAAAATGGAAAGACTTGGTAGTTACTGCTAGATATGAAAGGGAAAGACTTGGTAGTTACTGCTGGATATAAAAGGGAAAGACTTGGTAGTTACTGCTAGATATAAAAGGGAAAGACTTGGTAGTTACTGCTAGATATAAAAGAGAAAGACTTGGTAGTTACTGCTAGATATAAAGGGAAAGACTTGGTAGTTACTGGAAAAAGGAAAAGACTTGGTAGTTACTGCTAGATATGAAAGGGAAAGACTTGGTAGTTACTGCTAGATATAAAAGGGAAAGACTTGGTAGTTACTGCTAGATATAAAAGGGAAAGACTTGGTAGTTACTGCTAGATATAAAAGGGAAAGACTTGGTAGTTACTGCTAGATATGAAAGGGAAAGACTTGGTAGTTACTGCTAGATATAAAAGGGAAAGACTTGGTAGTTACTGCTGGGAAAGACTTGGTAGTTAAAGATATAAAAGGGAAAGACTTGGTAGTTACTGCTAGATATAAAAGGGAAAGACTTGGTAGTTACTGCTAGATATAAAAGGGAAAGACTTGGTAGTTACTGCTAGATATGAAAGGGAAAGACTTGGTAGTTACTGCTAGATATAAAAGAGAAAGACTTGGTAGTTACTGCTAGATATAAAAGAGAAAGACTTGGTAGTTACTGCTAGATATAAAAGAGAAAGCCTTGGTAGTTACTGCCAGATATAAAAAAAGAGAGACTTGGTAATTACTACTAGATATGAAAGGGAAAGACTTGGTATTTACTGCTAGATATAAAAGAGAAAGACTTGGTAGTTACTGCCAGATATAAAAAAAGAGAGACTTGGTAGTTACTACTAGATATGGAAGGGAAAGACTTGGTAGTTACTGCTAGATATAAAAGAGAAAGACTTGGTAGTTACTGCCAGATATAAAAAAGAGAGACTTGGTAGTTACTACTAGATATGGAAGGGAAAGACTTGGTAGTTACTGCTAGATATAAAAGAGAAAGACTTGGTAGTTACTGCCAGATATAAAAAAAGAGAGACTTGGTAGTTACTACATATATATGAAAGGGAAAGACTTGGTAGTTACTGCTAGATATAAAAGAGAAAGACTTGGTAGTTACTACTAGATATGAAAGGGAAAGACTTGGTAGTTACTGCTAGATATAAAAAAGAAAGACTTGGCAGTTACTACTAGATATAAAAGAGGAAGACTTGGTAGTTACTGCTAGATATAAAATAGAAAGACTTGGTAGTTACTACTAGATATAGAAGAGGAAGTCTTAGTAGTTGCTGCTAGATATAAAATAGAGAGACTTGGTAGTTACTACTAGATATAAAAGACGAAGACTTGGTAGTTACTACTAGATATAAAAGACGAAGACGGTAGTTACTGCTAGATATATAAAAGAAAGACTTGGTAGTTACTACTAGATATAAAAGACGAAGACTTGGTAGTTACTGCTAGATATATAAAAGAAAGACTTGATAGTTACTACTAGATATAAAATAGGAAGACTTGGTAGTTACTACTAGATATAAAAAAGAAAGAATTGGTAGTTATTACTAGATATAAAAGAGGGAGGCTTGGTAGTTACTGCTAGATATAGATAAGAAAGACTTGGTAGTTACTACTAGATATAAAAGAAGGAGACTTGGTAGTTACTGCTAGATATACAAAAGAAAGACTTGGTAGTTACTACTAGATATAAAAGAGAAAGGCTTGGTAGTTACTAGATATAAAAGAGAAAGACTTGGTAGTTACTGCTAAATATAAAAAAGAAAGACTTGGTAGTTACTACTAGATATGAAAGGGAAAGACTTGGTAGTTACTGCTAGATATAAAAAAGAAAGACTTGGCAGTTACTACTAGATATAAAAGAGGAAGACTTGGTAGTTACTGCTAGATATAAAATAGAAAGACTTGGTAGTTATTACTAGATATGGAAGAGGAAGTCTTAGTAGTTGCTGCTAGATATAAAATAGAGAGACTTGGTAGTTACTACTAGATATAAAAGACGAAGACTTGGTAGTTACTGCTAGATATATAAAAGAAAGACTTGGTAGTTACTACTAGATATAAAAGACGAAGACTTGGTAGTTACTGCTAGATATATAAAAGAAAGACTTGATAGTTACTACTAGATATAAAATAGGAAGACTTGGTAGTTACTACTAGATATAAAAAAGAAAGAATTGGTAGTTATTACTAGATATAAAAGAGGGAGGCTTGGTAGTTACTGCTAGATATAGAAAAGAAAGACTTGGTAGTTACTACTAGATATAAAAGAAGGAGACTTGGTAGTTACTGCTAGATATAGAAAAGAAAGACTTGGTAGTTACTACTAGATATAAAAGAGAAAGGCTTGGTAGTTACTAGATATAAAAGAGAAAGACTTGGTAGTTACTGCTAGATATACAAAAGAAAGACTTGGTAGTTACTGCTAGATATCAAATAGAAAGACTTGGAAGTTAGCACTAGATATGAGAATACCTGGTAGTTATTGCTATATACAAAAGAGAAAGACTTGGTAGTTACTGTTAGATGTAAATGAGAAAGACTTGGCAGTTACTACTAGATATAAAAGAGGAAGACTTGGTAGTCACTGCCAGATATAAAAGTGAAAGACTTGGTAGTTACTGTTTGATATAAAAGTGAAAGACTTGGTAGTTACTGCTAGATATAGAAGAGGAAGACTTGGTAGTTATTGCTAGATATAAAAGTGAAAGACTTGGTAGTTACTGCTAGATAAAAAAGAGAAAGACTTGGTAGTTACTGCTACATAAAAAAGTGAAAGACTTGGTAGTTACTGCTTGATATAAAAGTGAAAGACTTGGTAGTTACTGCTTGGTATAAAAGTGAAAGACTTGGTAGTTACTGCTAGATATTAAAGAGAAAGACTTGGTAGTTACTGATAAATATCAAAGAGAAAGACTTGGTAGTTATTGCTAGCTATAAAAGTGAAAGACTTGGTAGTTACTGCTAGATAAAAAAGAGAAAACTTGGTAGTTACTGCTTGATAAAAAAGAGAAAGACTTGGTAGTTACTGCTTGATAAAAAAGAGAAAGACTTTTATACTGCTAGATATAAAAGAGAAAGACTTGGTAGTTACTGCTACATATAAAAGAGAAAGACTTGGTGGTTACTGCTAGATATAAAAGAGAAAGACTTGGTAGTTACTGCTAGATATAAAAGAGAAAGACTTGGTAGTTACTGCTAGATAAAAAAAGAGAAAGACTTGGTAGTTACTGCTAGATATAAAAGAGAAAGACTTGGTAGATACTAGATATAAAAGAGGAAGACTTGGTATTTACAAATACATATCAAAGAGGAAGACTTGGTATTTACAGATAGATACACAAGAGAAAGATTTGGTAGTTACTGCTTAATGCCTAGATACCAAGAAAGTAAACTTTAGAATTCTGACATGAAGCCCAAGCATCATAAACTGTAAAGATGAGGCTGTTAAGTAAATTATGCAAGCATCCAAGCAGTCGCAGCTCTGTAACTTAAATGGACCAGAAGTCCAATTCCAATGAGTCTCCCTCCTTGTCACGACGAACAGCCTGGCCGGAATCGAACCTGAGCAATATGGTGAGAGGGGCCCTCGTGTGGAAGTGGGGAGGCGTTTACGCAGACACCGACACCATCTGCATTAGAAGCACGACCAAGTTCACCAACTCAGTGGGACTCGTCGTAGACGGTAGCATCAACGTGGCAGTTCTGATTGGCCAGCCTCATCACCAAGCATTCTGGATGCTCATGGAACACATAAAGGAGAATTTCAAGGTACGATGTAATGAATAAAAACTTTATTATTTTCATAATTTTACAGTTTTAATCATAATCATCTTTTTCTTTTCACTTTTTAATTCATAATTTTTTTTATTTTAAAATTTTTTTACCTACTATTTACATAATATAAAATTTCATTTACATCTTTATCATTTTTATTTTTTGTTTTTTTATTTTATTGATTTTCACTCTTATTAATCCTTTAATTTTTCTTTATATCTTCATTTTGGGTTGTATTTATTTTTAATTCCATTTCTATTATTTTTCTATTTGAATAATTTTTATAAATGGTTATTTTTTTTTCAATTTCAAAAACTTTTTTATACTGTTATTTTAATTTATTCTTGTTATAAATGCACCCATTTATATTTATTTTTTTATCTTTGTTTTATTATTATTATTATTATTATTATTTCCATTTTCATTCTTTCATCATTTATATTTCGTACAATTTTTATTATTGTTTTTTCTCTTTTCATTATTTTCATCTTTGTTTTTATGATTTTTTTACTTTTATTTGTTCATTTTTTAAATAGTCTTTATTATTTTGATTTTTACTTCATTTATTATGTTATATTATTTTTAATTTTAATTTCTTGTTCATATTTACTATTTTCAAATTCATCATTGTTATATTCATTAGTTTCATTATTTTTTCTTATTTTTAAAATTTTTGTCTTGATATTTAATTTTTCTATACATTTGTTATTACTTTTTCATTTCTCATGTCCTGTACGGAAAGAGAGTAGCGTTCAAGACCAAACGGTCCCAAAAGCGCAAGACTGACAGCATTTCTCAACATGCCGTTTAGGAACAGAGACCACCTCAGCTAATGAAACCTCCAGATTTGCATTTCTTGATTTATTTTTTCCAGATAAAGAACTGACTACTTATCTAATCTCCTACGAATCCTTATCAGTTTCCATCAATAAGAATGAAATTGTTTTGCAATCTAAGGACCCATTACTTCTTTTTAACAGGGCAACGTCTGGGGTCACAACGGGCCCAAAGCCATCACAAGTGTAATGACGAAGCTGTGCAAAGGCGGCAGCTTCCACGAGATTGCTAACAACGAACAAGGCTGCCAGAACATGTCCCTCCTCACAGCTAAGCACTTCTACCCTATACCGTTCCGGCAACGCCAAACCTACATGCTTGAGAGAAAGGAAACGGACTTGGAGAAGGTAAATAAATGGTAAATTACCGATCGTAAAAGATATCGAATTGAATTAAATATAGAATTTAGGCCAAAGGCCAAGCACTGGGACCTATGAGGTCACTCAGCTCTGAAACGGAAATTGACAGTAAAAGGTTTGGAGGGTGTACCAGGGTAAAATCTCGCAGTTGCACTACGAATCAATTGTTAGGAGAGGGTGGAAAGTAAGATGGAAGAAAGAGAATAAGAAAGAAGGTACAGTGAAAGAAATGAAATGGGTTACAGCTACGGGCCGAAGGAACGCTGCAAAGAACCTTAGGTAATGCCTACAGTGCACCGCATGAGATGCACTGACTGCACTACCCCCCTACGGAGTACTGAACTTATTGAACATCCGACCTAATCACCACTTTCAGGATATACACATGACCCTTCAATCTAATGAGGTCAACCCCGATGCTGAGGGCTATATTTTGAAATACGTTCCCCATTATTCAATCACGAAAGATACGGAAAAAAGTATTAAATTTTAGAGGAACTCCAGCAATTCCACCTCTCTCCAGGTACAGTCAGCAATCAAACACCTTGAACCTATTCATGAACATTCATCTGCAAGTAGTAAATCTTAATGAAAATGTACTTAAAGGGAAGGACAAAAATACCCGATTTATTTAGTCTGGATATTAACATAACTTCAAAGAAATCAGGGTTATATTGCTGGTTTCCATGAGCCCTCACGTCTAGGGGTCAGAAATCTTGGTAATAGTTGACTTTACACCTCTCATTCGATGGTTTTTATTTTTCCTTATTATGTTCTTACACCCATGTATTCAACGGATGCACCCTTTCACCTCCAGCCCTTTCATTTATCGTTACGTTTGTGCCACCTTTTTCTACCTTGATTACGTTTGTGCCACCTTTTTCTACCTTGATTACGTTTGTGCCACCTTTTTCTATCTTGATTACGTTTGTGCCACCTTTTTCTACCTTGATTACGTTTGTGCCACCTTTTCTACCTTGATTACGTTTGTGCCACCTTTTTCTACCTTGATTACGTTTGTGCCACCTTTTTCTACCTTGATTACGTTTGTGCCACCTTTTTCTACCTTGATTACGTTTGTGCCACCTTTTTCTACCTTGATTACGTTTGTGCCACCTTTTTCTACCTTGATTACGTTTGCGCCACCTTTTTCTACCTTGATTACGTTTGTGCCACCTTTTTCTACCTTGATTACGTTTGTGAGTTTTGAAACTTTTCACTGTTCAGTTCTCTTTACATTACGAATACTGTACAGATTACTATATAGTTTTCCCCATAATGTTTCTTGTTAATAATCATACTCACTTGTGTGTGGAGACTATAGGACAAGCATATACAGCATGTTTAAAACCTGAATGAAAAACTGAGAAGTCTAAAAAAATAAAACCACCATGATCAAAATAGCAAATATCAAATAAGAAACCGATAACATACGTTCCTACGCTATCCTAATTTCTCCAAAGGAAATATTGTACTGCTACTGATCAAGAAGAGATTTAATGCTGCTGCTAGGTTGAGTTCTTTGGGTTCTGATTAATACATTATTCATGTATAAAATGAGAGATGTGTTCAAAACCAAACTATGTCCAAAAAGCAAAAGACTGACAGCATTTCCAAAGTTGCTCTTTAGAAACAGAGACAACCACAGTTAACGCAAACCTCCAGTTTCTCATATTCTGCACCTATTTTTTCAAATATGTTTAACAATAAAGAAAAACTAAAAAACTCAAAGGAGCGATAATTCAGCCATAGCTTTCCTCGGTATACTAAGAGGTTTATCTTTTTCTTTACTGGGATGAGTAACAGAATGTGCCTGTGTTGGTTTAGTACTAAATATTACTCTACACGCTTCTGGTTGCTAGCATTATGACTTTTCCACTAAAGGTAGTAGCAGTACGATACAAAATAGCAAGAAAAAACAAACTAAAGCTATAATATGTTTTGTTTTCTCCTCCACAGCTTTTCGAAGGTTCATACGTCCTGCATTTCTGGAATAGGTTGACAAAGACGGATCCAATCACAGTAGGAAGCAAGAGTATCCTGGAAACTGCTGCAAAGAAGTTTTGTCCCATTACGTACAGAGCTGCAACAATGCATTCTCGTTTCTTTTAGAACCACTGGCCGCTGTCATCTACGCCACTTGAAGAACAGAGCACACTTACTGCGTCTTGTAAACTTCTATAAAAGCCGGTTCTAACCGAGACTTTTATCATTCCTTGATATTTGCAAGGTTTTCTGTGTGTCTTTCCTTTATTCAATTTTCATTTTACCCCTGCCAGGATTCCAACAGCAAAGATAAGAATATAAATAATATGAATTAAACATTTTAATCGAATGCCTCAAAATTATCATCTTTACTATTAACAACAAGATCATACTCCTCTATTAATAATAATAATAATAATAATAATAATAATAATAATAATAATAATAATAATAAAGTAGCAGCAGTAAATATGCCTAAGAGATATGCAATGAAACGAAATAAACTTTCAATCTAAACAGCAGAAAAGGTGAGAAGCAGTATCTAAAAGAATTAGGCAAATCCTTTCCTTTCCTTTGGGAAACCCAATTGTATATAGTCTGCCAGAACCGATTCTTTCCTGTTATAACCTTATAATGATCACTGGTTAAGATTCAAGATTGATGAGCACGTTAACAGACTGGCACGAGCGAATCGAGCCAGATGAATCGTACAAGAATAACAAGTGATTTCAAGGACCGATATTCCTTAAGACTATAGCCTATATAATCCTGGGAAAAATTTCTTTACAGTTTTCGTAAACTCACAAACCACCAGCATAACCATTCAAAACCACCTTAATTCCTTCTTAATTATATCAGACCTAAGCGGAGTATTCATATTGGGTTTGTAAGATTCTCTTCCAAGAGTTGTTCTCTGTGTCGTTCAGGAGTAACAAGTTTTTCCCAGAACCATCCACGGAAGTCACTTAAAGCTGGTTCCTAATTCTCCAGATCTGCTGAACAGCAGCACCAACATGCAGTAAATGGACCTCGCTGTCGAACTTCTCAGTTCCAGAGGACTTTGATTCTTCAGTTCCAGAGGACTTTTCTTCTTCAGTTCCAGAGGACTTTTCTTCTTCAATTCCAGAGGACTTTTCTTCTTCAGTTCCAGAGGACTTTTCTTCTTCAGTTCCAGAGGACTTTTATTCTTCAGTTCCAGAGGACTTTTCTTCTTCAGCTCCAGAGGACTTTTCTTCTTCAGTTCCAGAGGACTTTTCTTCTTCAGTTCCAGTTCAGAGGACTTTTCTTCTTCATCAGAGGACTTTTCTTCTTCAGTTCCAGAGGACTTTTATTCTTCAGTTCCTTCAGTTCCAGAGGACTTTTATTCTTCAGTTCCAGAGGACTTTTATTCTTCAGTTCCAGAGGACTTTTCTTCTACAGTTCCAGAGGACTTTTATTCTTCAGTTCCAGAGGACTTTTATTCTTCAGTTCCAGCGGACTTTTATTCTTCAGTTCCAGAGGACTTTTATTCTTCAGTTCCAGAGGACTTTTCTTCTTCAGTTCCAGAGGACTTTTCTTCTTCAGTTCCAGAGGACTTTTATTCTTCAGTTCCAGAGGACTTTTATTCTTCAGTTCCAGAGGACTTTTCTTCTTCAGTTCCAGAGGACTTTTATTCTTCAGTTCCAGAGGACTTTTCTTCTTCAGTTCCAGAGGACTTTTATTCTTCAGTTCCAGATGACTTTTATTCTTCAGTTCCAGAGGACTTTTATTCTTCAGTTCCAGATGACTTTTATTCTTCAGTCCCAGAGGACTTTTCTTCTTCAGTTCCAGAGGACTTTTATTCTTCAGTTCCAGATGACTTTTATTCTTCAGTTCCAGAGGACTTTTCTTCTTCAGTTCCAGAGGACTTTTATTCTTCAGTTCCAGAGGACTTTTATTCTTCACACCGCTGGACTGTGGAACAGGCTCCCTGAGGATGTTGTGCAACTTGGCTCTTCAAAAGTTCAAGCGAAGCTGCAATGCATTATTACCCTAAAACAATTCTCGTTGTATTTTAATAATCTACTTATAGTTTTACCTATCTATTTATCAATTTAATTTATCTTTTCTTTTAGAATAAGTGATCTCTTCTTGCTGTACTTCCTGTTACCTTCTGTTACTTACTTCTTTCAAATGAACGCCATATTCTTTGAAAGATTGAATTTCAAGTCAATGGCCGTTGTGGGATTGTTCCATATGAATAATAATAATAATGATAATAATAATGCACCCATTCCCATCTTCACAGCCATGGCACCAAAATGATTCAGGACGCGTAAATGAAAGTGAGAACGTGATGGGTGCCGCCAAGAATATCAAAGATACAGAATCATCTTCACTCTGTCGTCCTGACAAGCAAACCAGAAACTTTCTAAGGGTTCTGTAAAACTCGTTCTTCATGATGGTTTGACTGATGGATTTTTTACTGTAAACTGGTATCATAACGACGAAAAGATACGCATTAAGATTTTCACATCAAAATTCACTTATAAAAAAAAAACATTCTCATAATTATTATGCTCAAGGACATCTACGTTTTAACAGAAAGACACGCTCCTCGCGGGCGCACATACGTATGTACGTACATACATACATACACACACACTTATTTACATGTATATATATATACATGCGTGTGTGTACGTGTGTATATATAGGCTATACATATATGTATATATAATATATGTATTTAAGGACACAGACTCATTTCATAACTGCAATACTATAAGGTGTGATGAAAGAGAGAATAGCTGTGAGATGGTACTAGGTCAAATCGACAGTCGCCAAATCATTGCATTCAGCAAATAGTTTGGTTACTTCAGCTGTTTGCTTGATGAACACACAATATTGGCTCTGGTATGCGAGTCATATGACTGAGTTGGTATGTGGGTACATAAGTTCGTACGTTAGAAAATCTAGATTTTGTGTCTAATTCTGCCCAAAAATAAGTCCGATCGTTCATTAGCGAAGCTAGAGCGAGATCGTCAAGACATTAGCTTTGAGTGTTGCAATCTCTTAGAACTGGCAGAATAAGGTAAAGTTCAGACTCTTCGTTTTTCTGTGTGAATTGTGAACTTATGTTTTTTACCATGTTTCAAGACATTTTTGAACTTGTGTGGAAAGTTCAACATAACCTTTTACCATTTCAATATTCTATTTTATTGTGTTCTGTTTACCAGTGTTTACTCATGCATTTTAGACTTTTCATTATTATGTTTTGCACTTGCATATTTTTGGGAGATTATTATTTGTGCTTAATTCTTTCGACAGATGTCTGTGGTGAGAACACTGTGGTAGTGATGACTTTGTGGGAATGACATGATGTTATCATGGTGGTGTGATTATAGAGAGACAGATGCAAACCTTGCAATGTCTATTTTTCTCATGTGGTTGACTTTTTGAGACTAGACTTACAATGTCTAAGATAGAGTATGTGAGAGTTTTTGAATTTGCAGGCTATTAGCCACAATCAGATTTTTAGTTGGACTGAGACTAAATCTTGAGTTAGATGTTTTTTACTTGATAATTTCATTTATGATGCATTTTAATCTTTGCTGTGTTTATTCATTACTTTTTGGGTTGCTTTAAATAATAAATCTATTTTGTGGGAAAGATTGTGTTTCCTTAGATGATCCATTTCATTTCTTTAATGTGGAATGCAAGAGAGAGAGAGAGAGGGAATGCGTGTGGCGAAAACCGCGAGAGGGTGAGAGAGAGAGGAAAAAGTAGAGTGAGTGTCAGGGGGAGGTCTGTGTGGGCTGAGAGTTAGAGGGGGGAATAAGGGTCGAATTACCATAAGCCCTCCGAAATTAGATCGCAAGACACGTTACGTAACACTTCAAAGAAGTGTTTAATCTGTGGGCATAACATATGCACATTATACTGTATACATACATACATATATATACATACATATATATATATATATATATATATATATATATATATATATATATATATATATATATATATATATATATATATATATATATATATATATATATATATATATATATATATATATATATATATATATATATATATATATATACAACGTTCTTCAATCTCTAGTGAATTATATAATCCTCAATGAAATTTGGAGAACAATCCTCCGTCAAACCTACGCATAGTACTAAAAATTAAATATATAACTTACTCTTCAAGTGAAATGAGAAGAGGGAAATTAGCCTCTCCATTCCAGCCCCATAAGAGGATACAAAATTACAGTCCTAAAGATTAACCATTTAACAAGCAAATAATTTGCTCTCAAGGTAATCATGCACGTGCTGCTTTCAGCTGAAGATGAGTCAAAGGCCATGTGTCAATGGAACATGGCTGATTCTGAACGGTTTACATAGCTTTCCTGCCTTCTATGGCGGAGACACCGTAGTAACCTTCACGACTTTCTCGTTGTTATCAGGCAACGATACGAAATCTCTTATATCGTTGACAGGACATTAAGAACGAGTCTACCCAGCAGTTAAATTTTTAAAATATTTTAGAGATGTTCCGCACAAAGCCACAACCTCTTTCCTTTGAAACTAAATGTGCGTGTGCTGATACTCAACAAAATCAGGTTTTGACATTTTTACAACTTATCTTAAAAGAAAGCTATGAAACTCTCAGCCACGGCCCATGAAACTCTCAGCCGCGGCCCATGAAACTTTCATCCACGGCCCGGTGGTGGCCTGTGCTGTTGGAATCTATAGCGGTGCCAGACGCTTGATCATGGTTGACTTTAACCTTAAAGAAAATAAAAACTACTGAGGCTAGAGGGCTGCAATTTGGTACGTTTGATGATTGAAGGGTGGATGATGAATATGCCAATTTGCAGCCCTCTAGCCTCAGTAGTTTTAAAGATCTAAAGGCACACGTAAAGAGTGCGGACGGACAGAAAAATAGCAATCTCAAAAGTTTTCTTTTACAGAAAACTAAAAAAGCATTATAAACCTTCTTCAATTCATTGCTGTTTAGGATGAAAATCTTCTAAAATGTGATATTACAAAATGATTTATAGAAGAATTTTTACCCTTTTTCTCCAGTTGTAATTGTCTTGATACTAGTAGAAAAAGGTTATAATTCATGAAAAACAGAAGACGCAAGAGAATTCCAAATCGAGGCAGCAGAGAGACAAGACAGTCTTTGAACCATGTAACCCAAGGATTACTAATTTCCATTAGAGGTGGCCTGACAGGTATTACGAAGCCACCTGAGAGGAGGAAGCTCTCTCTCTCTCTCTCTCTCTCTCTCTCTCTCTCTCTCTCTCTCTCTCTCTCTCTCTCTCCCCAATAGAACAGGGTTTGAAATATTATCAGTAAAAGAAAGAGAGAAGGGAACCACAATGTGACGGAGAAAGAGGCTCAAAGGATGAGGTGGAAGTGGGATTATTGATGAGATTTAAAAATGCTTTAGATTCAGTCCCATCACGGAAGCAGGCAAAAGAAGAAACGCCTAAAAATGAGATCAACTTTTCACACATGGATAAATAATTCCACCATGAAGCCTAAACGACTGAGAATGAAAAAATCATTAATAGCATCTCATCGACATACCCAGTTTTTTAGAGCATGATTTAGCATTCAGAATATGAGTGAGAGGTTTCACTACAAGGGGTAGTGTCAGCATCAAACTGCAGGCACTACTACAGGGCATCTGTCGCGTCCTCTTGGCCCTTAGCTGCACCCACTTTTTGGCCTTTTATTTTACCTCCATTCCACTTCCTTTCTTCAGTCTTGCTGCCTGTACAACCTTTCTAACTATTACTTCTGAGTGCAGCTGTGGGGTTTTCTCCCAGTTCCACCTTGAGATCCTTGTTGCTCATCTCCTCTGTTTTCTGGATGTCTTTATCTTGCTGTCCAACCACTCCAACGCCCCCTTTTCACTGCCTTCATCGTTGAGTGGCTGAAAATGCTCTAGTGCGTGGCACGACAGCCTGAATTCCACAAAACCATAAATCAATCACATGAGAGTTTTCATCAATTTTCTTAAAAATAACTGATGCGCCAGATGGAAGAGGATACACAAGAGAAACAAATAAACTAAACCTTAGAAGCACAGAATATGACGAAACTATGAGATCACCATCCAGATAAGCTTGTATGATCATAGCTGACGCATGACGATACGGCAATTTGAGACTAAGTATAATCAGCAGAAGAAGATTGGCAGGTGAATGAGGCAAAACCATTGAGAGACAAAAGGCAGACTCGAGGTCACTGCTAAAGTGAAGGAAAAGAGTAAATGAAGGAACAGAGCACTGAAGAACACCACCGGTGATGTGTAAGGAACAAGATGTTTACGTCAATAGCCTGACAGCCAGCCAGTCCTGTCCCATTGTCCAGTTGATGGTGGCGGAACCGAGACATTTAATTAGGAAGTGGAATAAATTGGGACATCCCTCGTTCTTAACGGCTTTTTGCAATTTGTCCGGCTATAGTTGAAGTAAACTGAACGCTCGGGGGATGCTTTGCATTTATTACAGATATACGTGATTCATATAGGAACAGAGGTACCGCAGAGTTTTCGAATATCCAAGGTGAGATAGCCTAGGCTTGGGCTTATCTCTATCCTGATGGTATTGTTGCAATATTCATCTTCAGACAGCCTGTTTCTTAGTTCTTAGTCTATTGCGTGATTAGTCATACATTTCAAACGAACTTCACTATTGTAATCAAAATTTGTACAGATGAAAACACAAATTCAATGGCTTATCTATAAAGTGCAAACACTGTATAGATACCACTTGAGAGAGAGAGAGAGAGAGAGAGAGAGAGAGAGAGAGAGAGAGAGAGAGAGAGAGAGCGCCAAAGGTCAGGAAAAGAGGCCCAGACTCAGTGCAGGTGCACGGCAGTGTTCAAACATCCCGTCCACACTCTTATCTGGACGCCTGTAGGACAGTCCAAGTGCAGTGGGTGTTAGTGAAGGTTTAATTCCTCCGAAGGATCGCCACTAGTGACGTTAATGGATCTCTGTGCTCTAGTGGTTTTACAAAATAGTGGACTTACTGTGGATTTTACACAAAGCAGCAGCCCATCTAATCGTGTACAGCCACCAGGATTATATGTTAATTGTGCAAATGAGCGTGCTTGTGCGTGATTATAAACAAGGTCTTGCCATCCACGTTCCCTCAGAAAAGACGAAATTTTTCCCGTATTACATAATATGAACAACATAAAACAAAATAACCTACCCAGTGTAACTGTAATTCATAAACCCTAAGTTATTAAGCTATGGGAAAAAATTAACACTAAAATTTTCTACAAACAAAAATGGAACTGAATTCTAATGAGAGGGGAGTCACAGTGTAAATATAAAAGCAAATGCGTTGAGCACCATAATAATGACTCATAAATCACAAAAGAAAAATGTTGTCACGATAAGTGTTTAACGTGATTACCATGGCTACAAGTACTTCAGTCACAACGAAATTTCAGGGTTTTTGAGAATATATATATATATATATATATATATATATATATATATATATATATATATATATATATATATATATATATACACACACACACACACACACACACACATATATATATATATATATATATATATATATATATATATATATATATATATATATATATACACACACACACACATGTACTGTATATATATATAATGTACATATATATAATGTAAAAAATATACATATATACATACACACATATTTATATATATATATGTGTATAAAATGTTTGTGTGTGTCTGTGTGAGGTGCTTGGTAGATAGAGAACTTTAGTGTACTGCAACTCATATGGAAATGGGGATGGGACAAGCAACCTCATCCCAAAGCCTTCCTGAGAAGTGGAAAGCTAACTCCTTCTAGAACCACATGGGACTACGTGACCTAGTAGTCAAGACACTTACCTTGCCAGCGAGATGGCCAGGGAAGGGTGAGCAAATAAAATGCATTCAATTACATCCCATGTGCCTCGACTGACGTCAGCAATTATTTATGTACCTGGTAGTTAGTTGACTATGATGATTGTCAGCTAGTGTGGAGAAGCCTTAGCCACCTCGCCGAGCAAGCACTTGCTTATATGTTTTGTTTAACTGCAATGCAAGTTTGACTTTTACTGTGTTTTGGTTAACATTTCCAAGTCCTCTACAAATTTATGGGCTTCCCACCAAATCTTAAGCTGCTGATTACAGGCAATCCCGGGTTATGTCGGGGTTCCGTTCCTGAAGCCAACATAAGCCGGAAAGTGACGTAAGCCAGAACACGGTATTGAAAAACTGCTAAAAATTAGAAATAAAGTGATGAAAGTCTTACCTTTAATCATCTGGTTGTATTGAAAACTTCCCAATCGATTTACCTTACTGCTGGTGAGGTGTGCATTCACAATCTTGTAGAATTTCCTCCAAAAATGTACAAATATTCTTCTGTCGCTGTTCTTGTAGAATTTCCTCCAAAAGTGTAAAATACTCTTCTGTCGCTGTAAGACTGAAACAACGTAACCTCGGAACATCAGCAGTAACCAAGAACAGATTTTTTTGGCAAATATATTTGAAAAGCGCTGTAAGCTCGGAGCAACGTAAGCTGAGGCCGACGTAACCCAGGGACTACTCATTATTGATAATCAACATCTCCAATGTGAACAATGCTCAAGGAAGAACTTGAGACTTTCTTTTCATTATAGAAAGCAAGTGGTCAAGAAGTGAACGATTTCTTTAAAGGGTAGTTACAGATTAATCTAGTTTTGTACTCTGAAAACAGTACATGGTAAGTTGACAGGAATGACAATCAAATATAATAGCAATAATAAACAAATTACAATACTCATTAATAGTAAAAATATAGCACTAGTGATGCTACTGCAGCAATTACAACAGTAGTAGTAGTAGTAGTAGTAGTAATAGAAGTAGTAGTAGTAGTACTAGTAGTAGTAGTAGTAGTAGTAGTAGTAGTAGGATTAACATTATAATAATAATAACATGCGCTGTACAAACTTTATCAACAACATTCTCTTTCCAGTCTATGGGACATGTTCTCAAAGTCCAAATGAAAACATTCTTGTTCCTCGTGACCCACGTAAAACCAAGTACAACAGTTCGCTATCGCACAGACGGTGGGTTGCCATGCACTCACGATCGAATACCAACAGATGGCTTTTGCTTTGCTCTAGATAGTATTTCTGATACTGTACCAAGCACCAAAAAAGAATTTCACAAAGACTAATGTAAGAACTGTGGAAGAGGAATTTAATATTTAGGCCTGATGCCAAGGCTGGGACCTATAAGGTCATTTAGAGCTGAAAGGAAAATTGTGAGTAAAGATTTGAAAGGTGTAGCAGGAGGAAAACCTCGCAGATGCATAATGAATCAATTGTTAGAAGAGGGTGGAAAGTAAGATGGAGGAAAGAGGCTATGAACTGAGATACAGTAAAAGGGATGGTAGGGGCCGCAAGGACGCTGCAAAGAACCTAAAGTAATGCCTACAGTGCACTGCGTGAGGTGCACTGATGGCACTAACCCCCTACGGGATAGAACTGTGGAGGGAAATGCCTGTTGCTTGGTGTTGTTTTGTGAACGTTGTCAAAAATGCTGAAAGTTAATCTCTCTGGATACGACGAAGTGCAAATGGTAATTTAATGAAATATATGTGTGATTTATGAAAGTATTATGAAAATTACAGTTCCCTTACAAAATGTCAGGTTCCCTATACCCTTCTGTGATCTTTTAAACACCAAACCCCACATCACCCATTTATGACGAACTGTAAAGCACCACCCATGAATTGAATATAGAATATAGAATTCACGCCAGAGGCCAAGCACTGGGACCTATGTGTGTGTGTGTGTGTGTGTGTGTGTGTGTGTGTGTGTATGCGCTGAAACGGAATTTGACAGTAAAAGGTATGAAAGGTGTAACAGGAGGAAAACCTCGCAGTTGTACTATGAATCAAATATTAGAAGCGGGTGGAAAGCAAGATGGAAGAAAGGAACGAAAGGGGTTGCAGCTAGGGGCCGAAGGCACGCTGCAAAGAACCTTAAGTAATGCCTACAGTGCACCGCATGAGGTGCACTGACGGCACTAGCCCCCTACGGGAAGCACCACCCGAAAACTGACCAACGTTGCTTATGAACTGACTCGTTCCGAAGAGAACTCCAAATCCTTAAATAACAGTCACACTGATCTTAGTACTAGTTCTTAAGGTGTCCCCATTTACAAAGTCACAGCAACCAAGCTAGAGAAAAAATGTCTCCAAAAGGCTATCCTTCAAAGAACCAGCATTCAAACTCTTCAAAATCATTATTATTCAGAAGATGAACCCTATTCACATGGAACAAGCCCACAAGGGGCCACTGACCTGAAATTCAAGCTTCCATAGAATATCTAAAACTGTTTATTTTAATACCAATGTCTTAAGTTGATATTCAAGCTCCTGGGGAAGACAACTTACCACTCCCGCTGTTCGAATGTCACCGCTATTACTACTAGTAAAGGTTTTATACTATTATAAGTTTTCATATTGTATTATCATTATCAGACTTTCTCTCTATTACTACTTCCAGTTTTGATTAACATAAGTTTTACTAAACCATATGTTGAAAATACAAAAACATTTGAATCTGTAACCCCACCTTTAGTACCTCTTTACCACTTGCATACTGTGATAAAATTACGTAGGCACTATCAACGTATATAAAATACATAATGAGGATGTTGTAAGTATCCAAAAAACCAAGTCAATAACACCAAAATCTTATTTTTGGTTGCCTTTATTAAAGCCTTGACCTTCAAACAAGAGAAAATATGTCGAAGATTTGAAAATACCGTCATAAAATATTGAAAAAGCCACCGTGCACTTCAGTCTGATGGTAACTGCAAAAGAGAGAATGATCGCGCGCGCGCACACACACAAAACACACACACACATATATATATATATATATATATATATATATATATATATATATATATATATATATATATATATATATATATATATATATATATATATATATATATTTATATATATATATACATTTATATATGTGTGTGTGGCGGTTTCAACTTTGGAGGAATAGCACTAGAATTGTACAGCTTTACAGTATCTCAGCAAGGGATGAGGTTCCTAGCCCCAAGCAGTGTATTCATCTATTTCATATACAGCTTACGATCACTTAGTACATAGATGAAAGATCAGAACTGAACATCACCAACTTCTTGCCATCTGGTTTTACAGATGTAAATAGAAACTTGTTTAAAGTGACTAATATTACTATCCAGTCCAAAGGCAACACATTTTGAAACATCAATCAAGTTGAATCATACAAACAAAAGTGACTTCCGAAAGTAATGTGAAGCTCTCGTTTAATAGCTGCTATGAAACATTCTATCATCTTTAGGAAAAGTAGAGAACATTAAGTTATAAAAAAAAAGTAAATTAAATAGTCTATAAGGGTTTTATGTGAAATTCCTTACCTGACTGAAAACTAAACAGTGTTATAATATGATAACTTATAACTTAAAAAGGACTGTACATTGCATAAAATTGTGAGACAAATCAAAGGCTTCTCGGTGCATTTGTCACAGTGAATTGTGAAATAAGATTAAACGGAGTTATAAGGATAATTTAAAAAATAAGAAAATAATATTTTAATTAAAATGGTTATTGGGAAAGTGAAATATACTGCTATTTCTTGGATAACACTGGATTAAGCAGGGCAGTATTTCATGTACAACTGACTGGATATCAACTACCAAGAGCAACTCAAAGATGAAAATCAGACTTCACACCGTAACAACTATATTCATGTCGACAATAGGTAATGTATTCTAAAGAACTTGAGTTATCTTAAAAGCCAATAAAACAGTACAAGCGTCTATAATAATAAAATCCGGGTGGATCTTGTTTGTCCTCCCCTGGGTGACAGTATTGGGAGACATGACACAGCCACCCACCCCCTGCAAACCGGTTTGTCCTCCCCGGGTGGGAGCGGAGTAGGTAGGGAATCGGGAGGGTATGGGAGACAGCAGCGCCGAATTCCACCGCACGTAGCGCGCACCAATAAGCTCGTACTAGACCATCAGTGATGCTAAACAAATGTACTCAACTAAATTAATGGGCTGAAACTTTCTAAAGTTTGCAGGAGTCTGAGACAGTGCCAGGGTTTGGAGAACATGAAAGAACAGTTGTGCTATGTGATTTAAACACAAAGATAGGTTACAGAAAAACAGACGATGTAGCTGGTAGATGTGGAATTCCTGGAGTTAATTGGAACAACCTTGTGGAAATCTGTGATTAGTGTAGATGGAAGAGCAAGTTGATGTCTGTAATGGTGAGAGGAGGAGACTGGTGATACAGTCGAGCATTATTGGGCTGAAACAACAGTTAAGATATATATAAGTTTACATTAACGAGGAATAGGTAAAAATGTTGTGGGGAAAAGTAATCAGTTACGAGACGTGAAAATAGGTAAAGATGGATAAAAAATGGGCTGTGGTCAAAGACATGGAGTGTTTGAAGGTATAGGAGCGTACAAAGAGGGAATAAAATATCAAATTGTTGAATATGGAAAAGAGAGACTTATGGAATGACAAACTAGATTATGATGGACAACTGCGCGATGGAACAGAAAACAATAAGTAGGCATACGTGAGAATGGACAGAGTATAAGAAGGAACCAAGAGGGAAAGAGAAGGTGCTTGATGAACATTCAGAATTTAATATGAGCAAGAACTTGAGAGAATAAATAGTCTTGAAAGAAATATATGAAGAAATAAAGCTTACTGAACATTTGAACCTCAGACTGGGAGGTGCAAGAAGAGAGATGCTGTCTAAAGGGAATACAGTTTTATCCCGTTTATGTGAGTATATTTAAGATCTGTTGTATGTGGAGGATAAAAGAGAGGTACACCTGAATGACGCAGAATAAAAAGTTACATCAAGTTTGCAAATGCTTGAGGAAGTGACTGATGAGGATGTAAGGGTGACAACTAAGATGTTGAAAAATGGAAAGACAATACGACGTGATGAATTTCCAAGTAAGATACTACAGTACGGTGGTAAAACTGTGACTGGGTAGCTGACCATGGTTTGTGAGGTATGTTTGGAAAAGGGTGAAGACGGCAGAAGAGACTAAGAATTATAGGATTGCAATGTTACTTAGTCTACTAAGACAGAAAGATACATCGCTGGATTTTAGTTGCAAAGGAAGACAAATGTCGAAGTATTTAGATTCCAGTGGCCCTACAGCACTTTGCCAAAGGCAGAGATGGGAAAAGGAGGGAGACTGTAAATCAACAATACATAAATATAAGGTCATCTTAAATTATACATCCAGGAATGGATGAATAAAAAAAAAACCGTTACTTTTACACCCACAACGATAGGCTACACTCAGGGAAACCTACGGTAGACCTCCAGCATAAACATCGCTCTGTGAAATACACACCAAGCAAACTGTTCTGGTAATGAAAATATCACAAAAATAATGTCGCAGAGGTACAAACATTAGTGAACAAATAACGTAACACACTAACATTATTTTAATAAGAATAATTTCCATTCTGGACAATGCTGACACATTTAACAAAAAATTTACAAGCCAGATAAATATTACCGTAAAGAACAAACCAGCCGAATCTTTTCTTTGCATTGTCTTGCATTTTCAATACATTCAAGAGATTCAGTTACTAAATAATCTGCTTTATGATTCTCAACTTTCAAAGCCTGGTAACAAAGGAATCATTTCAAAACTTTAATGTTACTAATTTCTTATACCATTCAAATTTCACTCGTGAAAGTGAGAGATCATCAAATTCTACTATGATCAAAACACCTTTCAAGTATTGTTCAATTTAACTAAAAAGATGTTATGTCATTCGTCCTCACAGGAATTCTGACAGCGTGTGAGGATGGCTGGGTTGAGTTCCGAGAATGCTGTTATTTTTACTCTGGATTTAACAGCGACCCTAAGAAGAATGAGGAGAATAACCAACCCGACACATCAATAAAAGCCTCCAGTGATACCCACTCGTCCTATGGTCACCCAGCTGTTATGAGTTACACAGAAGCACAGGCCGAATGTGCCAGGAAGGGAAGTCAGCTTCCTTCTCTGTCAACTACGGAAGAAACAGAATTCATTGACTCATTAATCGCAGACCCTAACAGTAAGTCTGCAGCAAAATCACAATCGTCAGAACATCACTGTCATAACCATCATCAGTGTCATTAGCACCATTTCATTGTCGTTTTTATCTTAAATACCCTAAGTTATGATTATCATTTTCCTTACAGCACGAATGTTATCAACATAGTCATTTCATAATTTGGAATTCATATGTGTTGTAGTCAAGTCTCCAACTTTGGAAGCCAAGGTCGAGTCAGTCTCGACTGTTCGAATGCGAGCCTGTGTCCAACCTTAGGATTCAGTTGACACTCTCTCTAACAGCTCAGACAGAAGCACATTCTGACCTTCCATTTAAACAATCCCTGTCCTTCTACCTTTGTTTAACCAGGTGTCTAAACATTCATTCTTCTCTCCCTAACATAACTAATACTCAAACAATCCCTGTCCTTCTACCTCTGTTTAACCAGGTGTCTAAACACTCATTCTTCTCTCCCTAACATAACTAATACCAGATATTTTTTATCTTTTGCTAAATAAACGTTCTTTTTAACGTTAAGCTTTCCACAAACATAGGGTGGCTTCAGAGAAAAAACAATGCAGTGGTCACCTCAATATTCGTAAGATAACTGTTGAGTCATGGGAGAACCCCTGCTGCATTAAAACTTCAACATTAGCTGTTTCATAAGCCTGCACAAAAGGCTCATCAGCATCCCGTCGAACTCCCTATCTTGCGCACACTCTAGTGCTTCTGAATATTAGGGTAATTCCTTTCCAACACATTTTTCAAAACAATATTCAACTATTTCCTGGTCTTCCTTTTCCCTTTCCTCAAAACATGAATCGTACGAGTACACTCTTTTCACCAATGGTCATCAGTTCTTTCCTTAAAATACTGACCCATCTTTTCACCTACATTAACCTTTTTACCACTTCTTTGCCTTTCCAGTATTCTCACCCTTTCAATTCTTATTTCGCTACATAAACTACATGAACAGCTTATCTCAATAGCTTCAGCCCTTTCCCCCATTCACATTCAACATCCACACTTCACTTCCATAAACGAGAATTGTGTAAAAAATCCCACCATAAAATCCCAACTTGGTTTTCACGCACAGCTCAAAAGTCTCTTCCTGATATCTTGCATACGCCGTTACCTTTCTTGATACCCATTCTAAAAACTAACTCAAATCATCTGCTTCCATTCTTCCACTGTCCATATCGTTATTCATTCCTCCATCTTCCTGGTACCCCAGTACCTTCATAACCTTAATACTGGTTGCACCTACTTTTGCCTTTTTTTAAAGTTACTTTTCACTGTCTCCAATCGGTATAGCATCATATGCAAATGTCAGCAATTTCACACTCTGCGGCTCATTTTCTTGTCACATAAGTTGCACCTGTGTTTACTGTCCTTTCTCGGATTTCTCACACTGCATCCATAAAGATATTGACCAGCCATGGAAACATTGCACAACTTTGTCTCAAACCCACTTCCACAACACACCGGTCACTCTTCCATCCACATATTTGCAACTCACTGTCTTTTATCTCTCAACTTTGCCGCTACATCTACGGTTCTTAACTCTGATTTCTCACAAAACTGCATCATAATGGTAGTGAACAGCCACAGAAACTTTACACGACCTTGTCTCAGACCCAATTTTACAGGAAACCAGTCACTTTTCAGCTAGAAAATTTTATCGGAAACACATAACTTCCATAGTACTATTATAAAAAAAAAAACAGTTACTCAGTCTCAGTAGACATTCATACCTTCTATATCACCCATTCTGAACACCCTCTACATTTCACCTCCACATTTCTGCCATAAGCTTTATCAAGGTCCATGTCTGCTAAATACAACTTTTTCTCTCAAACCTGTCATATATCTGCTTCATTACAAACACTTCAGCCATACCATTTTTCTCTGTCAGCCCTTCGGTTATATCACACTTTCTCAATCAAAATCCTACCATGCACCTTAATGTTATGGCCCCATAATTCTTACAGTCACCTCTATAACATGTTCCTTAATACACTGAAACGATTATTCATTTCCCTCATCCTACGGAACCTTTCTTTCATCCACACAGACACTGCACATCCTGGTCAGCCAACAGATCACACTCTAACTGATGAAATACCTAACTTGCAGTTCCAGCAAACCCTGTCGTCTCTCGATTCTTCATCCTCCTAACTGGCATTCTTACCTCCTCCACAGTTACTTCCATAAACAGTCTCCAACACATACTAACCCTTTCCACTCTTGTTGCTAATTTGCTCCTCCTTTCATCTATCCTCCGCATTCAACAAATCTTTCAATACCACGTCCATCGAATCAGAACTCTTTCATTTTATCCAGCCTCTCTTCATTAACCACCGTGATTCTGAGATCAACTTGTTCATTAAGCTTTTTCTTTGTTTACTCCCCTGAAGATTCATTTGTATTCTTCCGAAAAGTTTTGTTCACTTACTCCCTCTATTTTTATTTCTATCCTTGTTTTTCTTTCGCTTATTAACTTACTCCATCCCTCTTACGCCTGCGCATGCTCTCTTCTGTCATACAACTACCCCTCAAATAATCTGTGTTTTTCTTTGCAGAAACTTTTATATCATCCTACCAATTGAGTCTACACTCCCTCTTCCTACCCTCCATGTTGTCCCTGTGACCCCAACATGGAATTATACAGACTCCCCAACCACGCCTTTAGCCATCATGTCCTTCCCCTCTACAAATTATATAAAAGAAACCAAGCATAGATTTATACTCTCCAAAAAAGACTGTCTTTCACTCTATTTTTTTTTTATTCCCGGACCATATACATTCACCATAACAACTTTTACCCTTACGATCCTTAAACTCACACATTTGTACTTTTTCACCCATCCACAGCTAAATTCCTCTCAGCTATCCCAGGCACACTTCATGAATATACAACCGATGTCTAAAATGTCGTTAAAAACGAAAAAAGAGGTTTTGATACATCTCTCTCTCTCTCTCTCTCTCTCTATCTATATATATATATATATATATATATATATATATATATATATATATATATATATATATATATATATATATATATATATATATGATGAAGCTCATCAACACACGAGCACGTTTCACAGAAATGAATTTCTGACTCACATCGGGAGCGAAACCCATTCTCTGAGAGACTGAGGTTCGATCCCGATGTGAGCCAGAAAATTTACATATATATATATATATATATATATATATATATATATATATATATATATATATATATATATATATGTATATATATATATATACATATTTAACATGCACAGATACGTAAAAATTACGACAGAGAGTTCTTGATCTACAGATGCTCTACTGTGGCGTAGCTGGCATTCCATCAGTTGGGTGGGGCCCCCCCTAGGTGGGGCCAAGATATTTTTTGGGGACCCAAAGAAAATTACGCAAAACTAATGTACCAATTCCGTAGTTAGTAAAATATATTATTTTCGAATGTATATATCCATGTGAATGAAGGAAATTAATAGTATTATTAATTAGTAAACCTATACTTGAATTTAAAGAGCTCAATTTTCAATTAATTTTCAACTCTTACTATATGCAAATGTATCAAATACCGTAAGGGTTAAAGTTTGGCTACAAAGTGAATTTCAACAGGAGGCAGTGGGGGGGCGGGGGTTCATGCTTCTGACTGGGGTGGCCCGGGCACCCCTTGGCCCCCATAGCGATGTCACTGATGCTCTATTTTCAACCTGAAGACGGATATCTAATAGTCAACGATATTTTCATAAAAAAACTAAATAAACTTTAATACCCATCAGACACTGCAACGTATACGAATATGTAAAATCCGATGAAAAACTTAATAAATTAATCTTTGATAGGTATTGTATGGATTGGGAATACATTCGAGGCCCTAAACGGCAGAGGTGAAGACAGCCAGGAACGCCATTCAAAGAAATTGCAACTTTCTTCTGCCATGGACAAGACTGGTAAGCTATAACCGATCAGAATTTGTGCAACCTGCACAAATGAATGAGAGGATGCAAATATATAAAAGTGTGTTCATGTATGTAAACATTTCTGAGTGAGATGATTTTTTGCAAGTAAGAAAACACCAGATAGGGAGACTTGAGGTCCTCAACTGTCATATATCCTTAAACGTTTTACAGCAGCCTCCAGTCCAGAAACATCTTGCGCTTTCATGAACTCAACTAGGAAGAGGATTACCTTCACAAACATCTGTGAGAAGCAACACTTCTATATATGCATGAAACCAAAGCAGCGAGGCAGAGAGGTGAGATTCAGTTGTGTATATAAAATAGAATTAATATTATTTACCTCTTCTACAGGCTACAGCAGAAAACAAATCAATAAAATTAAGAAAACCACGATAGCGGTTTGTTTCAAAATGGTCCGTTGAATATATAGGCGTGGTATAAGGTTGTACATTCTATTTCTCAACACTACCTTATCACCTGTTTTTCTTTTGTTCTAGAACAAATCTAGACAGAAAAGATATTACCCATATCCTTTATTTGGATATGAACAGAGGATAAGGTTTGCTCCTCACTCTGACGGACATGGTTTTCAACATCCGTTCTTCAGGAGACCGCCACTGTTTCAGTCCAGGTTCTCCAGCCCCTTTGCGCGCCATCCGATAGAAGAAGAGGAATCCCCAAACATATTTCAGCAAAGAGTGACAACCAAACCACCACTTATTCTGCCACTTCTGCAAAACGTCCAGCACCGGTTAGGCCTGCTGAGACCTGGTAAGGGGAACCCATTAGCTTTAGAGGAACCTGCCAGGACTCTAGGCTTTAATCCTCTCCTAAGTGATGAACCAAGACCATCCTCAAAAGAGAAAGACTCAGTACTTATCAACCCATCTGCTACTTTGCTGGCCAGGCCACAACCTCAAGGACTAGGCTCAGAGAGTGAGCATACAACAAATACTTCAACATCTACACACACAGCCCAAACACCGTCATCACCGACTGAAGCAAAGGCAACCCTGACTTTTAAGAAGCAATCTCAGATCACTACATCAAAGGGCAGTACATGTCGAGAGGTAAGCATTCCCACACTCTTAAGTTTCCTACGTAATGAATCCGCCATCAAATACCATCATTAATTTTCCCCTTACATCCTATGTGAAATATTGGCTTCAAATGCAATCAACCTGCACATGTTATCTTTTTCCTACTGAGTAACTTGGTCATTTCTTTCAAGGATGAAGTCTTCTATAGCACTTCATGTTATGCTATGCCTGACCCTATGCACAAATTCGACTTTGAAAGTGCTTTCCTGTCGTGCCAGGAGAATAACGGCAAACTTATCATCATCAACAACGAGTAAGTATAACTTACGTATTCATCATAATGAAATAATGTTTATATACAGTATATATATATATATATATATATATATATATATATATATATATATATATATATGTGTGTATATATATATATGTGTGTGTGTATATATATATATATATATATATATATATATATATATATATATATATATATATATATATATATATATATATATATATACACGATGTTGACTGCAGAAAGCTGTATTTCATTATCGTTTTTTATCGCTGAGAATAAAAGCTTGGTGAAAGTAATGAGCAATTTGTTCATTTAAGAGGACAACATCTACACTGCACTGAATGAGTCGTGTAATGGAAACGTTCAAGAGTTTATCCTCAGCTATTTTCCTCATTGTTTTCTAGCAACCTTTCAGTGAGGAGCGACCATACGCTGTGTTGCCTGCAATCTTAAGACATGTCTGCAAATGCTTAATGTGAGTTACACAGACGTTGTGCAAGGCTCTTTCCTGCAACTTCTTCTACTTGTCAGTATTTGAGGTAGAATAGAGGATATCCTGTGAAATTTTAATATTCATCAGTTATTTTATTTCCAGATAATTATCTATATTTATTAGTTCATCATTCAATATCAAAACAAATTTAATGTATTTAATTGTTATCTTACGGGGGAAACATATATTACTTGAGTATTCCGTTTCCATTACATCACTACGTGTATAATGTGCAAGCTTGTTAAAGGTATTTTTGAATCATCTGCGAAAGTAAACTCTTCAGTTAATCGACAATTAGTCTTACTCTGAAAGAAGGAGCGTTTTCATTGGTTTCGAAATCTAATAAAAAGATCTAGTAAATTCTCACAGGCAAAGTGTTTAACAGCCATGAAAAAATATGCCATCATGAAATTGGGTCGTACATGTACTACAAATTTCTAGTCAGAATACAGCAATTACTTCGACACTTCACGTAAAGTGACCTATTACTTTTTTTCTGTAACTTTCAACAAACGACCCCTAAGCTGCAAGTCCCTTATGATAAGTAGGGAAAGATCCCAAAACAGGAAAGTAATAGTTCTCAATTTACTGCTAGAGATGCATGTTCTGTCACGCCTATATATACAAGAGATCTGTATTAATTTCCAAACACTCTATGACTCGGTAAAAAATACAATAATTCCTGATACCAGCAGATGCTCCGAATTACATAATTTTAATGATTGCAGTTTGTTATTTGAACAGCTAATTGAAAGTAAATACTCTGAAAACTTGTAAAAGCTTCCTTCACTATCATTAAAATAACATAATTAGCAGTGTTAAATACAGCAATGTGAAGAAATACAACTAGGTTATGTAACATGCATAAGGGTACACAGCTTCAAACTCCACGTAGCTCATGAGACATGATTACATGTAGATAAAGCGCTTTAATACTTTAACGCTATGACAGCGTGATTTTTATAAGCTTTGACTGTGACGTTCATGCCAAATGACTGATTAATTATGTCTAGTCAAACTGGCGTCACAGTTATTGACGCCGTAATACATTTAAACATAAATCTAAAAATAAACAAATGTTAATAAGAATTTCATATAAAAATATCTAAAAATATGTATGTGTACATAATCATATTTTGTTCGAATATATTATCAATGCTTAGATATACTTCATATGTATAATCTAAATTTCGTTGAGGAGGCCCGCCTCCCACATAAAGATATAGAACTGGTCTATATGACAATCCTCCCCGAGAATTGTAGCTAGAATAAAATGACCTTCTCTGTCACGCCTCACGGACAGGAACCTATCTGTGACAAAAGTGAAAAACTCTTCCACAGTTAAGAGATGTACACTGCTCATAACCTGCGTCTTCCTTGGATGAATTTTAGATAAATATTTTAAAACCTTAATCTTCAGGGTACGAATATTAAATCTGCCTAATGTTTCTCTGACTAAAAACTGAAATGTCTAAAAAGTCACTGAATGATTAACGCTTACCATAACTGGCTTTTCAGAACTGACGATCATCGACTCTGAAAAGAAAACTTTGTTAGATTCTTCAAAAGAAAATCGGGATTACACAACTGCATGCCAGAAAGTGACAAACTAACTCTAAGAGAGAAATACACCACTGTGAGGAGTAATATCTAAGAATTAGTTTTTCAGGCTGATAGGTGGTTCGGAAGTCACCATGATGCAATCAAGTGTAACACTGCACATCAATTATATATATATACATACATACGTATATATACTGTATATATATTATACTCGTATATATATATAGTATATAATATATATATATATATATATATATATATATATATATATATATATATATATATATATTATATATATATCATATATATATATATATATATACATATATATAATATATATATAAACGTATGGATGTGTATATATGTGTGTGTGTAAGCACGGGTAAACATATGGAAGTAAAAAGAGTATGTGAAGAATGAGCAAGATTCCAGGCTGGGGTCATAGAATTACCAGTGAGAATTTTTGGTTACAGAGTGTAGGTACAGGAAGTACAAACAGTAAGTGGTGTGATGAGGAAATGAGAAATTTAGTGCAGAGAAAGAGAGATTATTTGAGGTACAACTGCACGACAAAAAGTATCCTGTACAATGTTACAGGAGGATGCTCTCAAGATGAAAGTGAGAGAGCAAGTAATGAAGACTGAGGGGTGAATATGAACAACCTCTTTTAAGAGGAGATGAAAAAGGTTAATGAAACGAATCTCAGAATAAAAGTTACAGATGGAGAGACGCTGATTAATGTTCATGTAGTCCTGTGTCGATGGAATGAATATTTTGAAAATTTGGAATGTGGAAGGAAGGTAGAAGAGTGGCAGAGGTGAATGGTGTGGGAATGAAAGGTATTGGTGTAAGTCTGAGAATGTTAGTGGTAGTGGCCATGTGAGGATGTAAGGAGGCCACTTATGAGTTTGAAGAATAAAATGATTCTAGGAGTTGATAAGATTATGAGTGAAATGGTGTCATATGGTGGTGAAAATGTGATTGAATGGCTGACCTGGGTGTGTAAAGTATAGCTGGCTGAGGGAAAGGTTCCGGAAGCTGAGTGAGAGGAATAAGTATGCCTTTGTTTAAAGAATTATAAGGAGTGATATTGCTGGGCAGGAATAAGTAGGATTATGATTGAGTAGAATGACCGCTAAGAGAATAACATGGAAGACGGTATTAGGATCAAATATTTGTTATAAGACAGTTGAGCGAGAAGTGTCAGTTTAAAGTGAAAAATTAGAAACTATAATACAGAAAGACCTAGACAAAGTTTTCGACAGTACTGATAAAAAGGGAATAAGGACGATGATGAGAATGTATAGTCAGGAAGACAGACTGTTGAGAGTAAGCAAAGGTTTTCATAATCGACAAATGCTAACATATTGTGCTGAAGAACGGAAGCCGCTGATCCATATAGGTTATGTACTCAGAAGTAAAAGTACTGAATGATGGTGTTGTGACAGGAAAGGCGAGTCAAAAAAACAGGTGGAGCAGAGAAGGTAACAGGGTTTGTAAAAATTATTTGGGAGCGACTTGGAATGTTTGTGGTAGCAAAGGCTGATATGTATGAAATGATAGTTGAGCCATCTCTCCTTTGTGGAAGCTAGGTTGTGAATGCTGAATGTAAATAAAAGAATAAAGGGTGAAGCTGTTCCTGATAGTGTCAACAAAGTTGAAGTTTATGGATGTGGATGGATGAATTAAGTGTTTCGAGGTGAAATGGGCACGCAGAAAGAATGAAGGATGATAGACTGGTGAAAAGAGTGCATAATTGAAGTGTCAGGTGCGGGGAGCAGAGGATTACTTTAGGGGGTGTTGGATACGTGGGTGTGGAGGAGGCATTAGAAAGCAAGGGCATTAATATCCAAGGTAGAGGTGAATGATGCTGTGAACGTAAGAGCTCAAAGCACTGCTAATGAGACTTCTGAGTCGGTGTAAAAAGTCGCTAATATTGTGAAAGTGCTCTCAATAAGATATTCATCAACTAATCAATGGAGTAAGAATATAGCAATGGATATTATCTTGTTTTTCTCTGGAGACACCCTCTGGTAAGGGAGGTAGATTAAGAGGTGTAAAGTTTATTGGAAAGTTTTCAGGTCGTGTGGTCATGTGGAAAGGATGGAAGATGAGAGGTGATTGAAAAGGCTGTATAATTTGGAAGGACTGAGGGGGCAGAAAGAGAGGGAGACCTTAGGGGCTGCGCCTGGTGCAAGCATCTGTGCTGACATAAGGCCAGCTAATCAATAACAATAACGAGAAAGGCCTCAAGAAATAGTTTTTTTTTTATCTTGACAGGATCAAGGAAATGAAGGGACGAAATAGCTATATTATCTAGGAAACCTAAGAGTCCTTGCAAAATAAGAAGCGGGAGTGCACTGGGTTGATCAAAATTAATTCGAGTGTTTATAATTTCAGCGCGGAAGAAGCTTTTCTGGCAAAACTGACAAAAAATACAAGCATGTCATTTTGGGTTGGTTTAAGGAACAACAGTGACATCAGAGCAGCTCGGCTTCAGTGGATTGATGGGACACCTGTAATCTCTCCTGAGAAATATACTGCTAATGGTGAGGCTTACGATACTGTACACATACGATTGGAAGTAATTCGTCATTGCTTAGAGAACTTTTAAATTAGGCGATTCCATGTTACATTCCCCCAAGACAATGCTGTATACTAGATCCCTGCAGTTTATTTTAAAAATAATTACTTATAATACTTTGTAACTCTGATCTTATATGAACACTGAGCTGGAAACAGGAGTAAATAGTTTGAAGAATGCAGGCTTTGTCAACAGCTTGTGTTTCATTGGGATGCATTTAAGTCTCTTAAATATATTTTCTTGTAAAATATGTAAGCAATGAAGGTAGCACACAACTGCTCTATTACGTTGTGAACACATATAACAGACACATCATGATAGCTATTTTAATACCTATTCATTCAATCTTGAATCTAACAACGTCTTAAGCAAAAACGCTTTCTATAGGTTTGGAAATAGGGCTTGATTATGCATCACGCTACATATGATGACACAGTCCACTGGAAAGGCAAGACTAAGCAATCTAGACTGATGTAGTTGACTAATCATTTTCTCATGTAAACCTAACTAAATCATTCCTACTGAAGTCCAAAAGCCTTATTGGGAAGAGTCCTGTTTCAAGCATTTAAATGAATGCACATTGAGACAGACGCCTCTCTGCCAGTGATTTCAGAGGCAACGGTCTTTGATGAAGCGGTGCCAATTTCACATGACTATATAGAAACAAAGCTGCAAACTAAAAATGTGAAAATACGTCATGTAATCTATAAAGTCATGAGCGTCATTACAATCAAACCCAAACGGCATGTTTTCGGAATGTTCACGAATATCCATTCCAAAATTTTGAAAGAAAAGAGCACAATGGTGTCATTACTTTTCCAAGACCCACAATGTCCATGTTATATGAGAGAGAAGGACACTAGAAAGCGTAAAAGGACATCAAATGCAATATTCTACACTATGTCATATACCTAAACAAACACTGAAACTAAAATGAACAATAATATGGAACCTCACCAAAAACCAGAAATAAAAGGGAGTTAAACTCCTATTAAATAACGCGTGTGAATAGTAGGAAGGAATTCTTGCATTCACTTAAGATGAATGATGAAAATGTGAGCCAGCATACTTCAAATGCTTATATGAGTTTTCAGTACGAACAATATTACAATATTGTGCCTCACTATGGATATATCTGTCTTATTTTTGTCATACCTCACCTAATCTATGGGCCACAGTGCATTAATAATTCCACCATTATCAATATATGTTTCATCTTAATTTATCTTGCACTGACTACCCATTCATTTAAAATTTAGATACGTCACTCATCCCCTGATGAATCATTTCCTTTAACCTCTCGTAACTCAGCCACTTGAATGCAAACATTCTGATTAATTCTCGTGTTAATATTGTTAGAGCCACATGAAAGAAAAACGGGTGTTTCATGACACCATCCGGGGACAATTGCTTGAGGACCCAAGTATCCAGTACTTTCAAGTTTTGTAGAGAAACTTATCAGATCTGTTGCACAGTTCCTTTAAGGTCTAAATTCTGACCTTATTTTTATAATTTTGTTAGGAAACAGGTACAATAAGGCTCATTCCGGATTGGTGTTATCCAATTGTAAAATTCTATCCACCTTTTTTTTTCCAATTGCCTAGTCAAACTTGATGATTTTAAGCCCTTCTCTATTCCATTTACTTTACATTCAAAATTTGTTTTCAATTTCAGTACAGAAAATTCATTAAATAAGAAAACATCTAAGTATTTTTTTCCGTGATAAAAAACAACACCAAAATCGGAGTCCACAGACTGAACAATAGGTCTGTTCCAGGTGAATCTGAGGGCCAGTGCATGTCAGTGGCAAATACCGGAAATGAAAGTCTGACTTGGACGCTGAAGGACTGCGCGGAAAATCTGACATACGTCTGTAAGTAGACATTCATGTATGGCATATCTATAATGAGTATTTAAGGCATCTTAAAATACATTTTAATGACATTTCATTATGGAAATGACTAAAAAAGAAATAAAAAATGCATTCAACTCCTTTTAAATAATCAAGGACCTGAATAGGAATAGGAAGGTATTTCGTTCAATGTTTGTTTCAATGGCTGTATAAGATGACTAAAGGTGAGCCAGACAAACCTAAAACCTAGTTTTGTCCATGAAACTATTCTAACTTCCCACGGCTCTAACATATTTCATTTTAATGACGTTTCATTATGATAAATGACCTTCCATCCCTCTAGTAAAATTATCAGTTATCAATAAACGTATGTTTTAAATTAATTTATCTTGCTGGCGCAATCCGAAATCATCAAAACATTTAAAGGCTAGAATTTTATTTTGATGCATCGAGTTGTCCGTCAAACCCTGATGAATCATATCTTCGGTTTTTTGGTCTCGGTGCTTATTTACCAATGTAGACCCTTGAGGTGCTGCAAAAGCATTCTGAAATTCTCGTGTTTATATGGTTATATCAGAAAGAAAAACTGTGTTTGGAACTCAGTCAGAGTTTGGTTGTGACATCTTCATTTTCTCCATGGCTGTAGAATAAGACTGTTTTTGGAAGATCAGACCAATGTTCTGCAGGATTTCAGACAAACTCCATAGTGGTTTTTCTTGTATTTAGTATAAAGACTATATACAAAAGAATACAATTGGTCTGCACAGGATGATCTCCCATGTCGATCTAATATCTAAGCTTATTTTTATAAAGACTAAGATTCACACAAAACAAACATATGACCTCGTTCCCAAGGACTTCATTCTACGTGACTTGGCCTCCAGCTCTGATCAAAAGGAGAACGCTGAGTTTATGCAAACGCATGCTAATGTATGATGACGCACTGTCTTTAAGACACTACACAGGTACTTATTGATGACGTTTTAAGATCGCACTGAGATTTCGCAATTTCCTTTCATGTCACAGAGATATTGTATTGGGAATTATCTTAGATTTACTAAGAAACGTAGTTTATTTAAATGTGATAAATGAAATATGACATTTTTTCGGCCACGTAAAACACAATAGGAACGAAATCATCAAAACAGGCATTCACTAGCTAAGCATAAATTCTCAGAAAGCAAAAGAAAATATACGCTTCAAAGACGTTTTGATGCATCGAGTTGTCCGTCCGACTGTAACCATGTCGTTTATGAAGATGACAATTGTCTATGGTTTTTTGGGCATCTCGCCGTATCGGAGCTTCCGTTTACCAATGTAGACGCCATGTAGAGGTGCTGCCAGAAAGCTCTGTTGTGACCGCTGTTGTGTATACTGTCGTACGCTGCCACCACCTGTTATAGGAAGGTATTTCATCAGAAATTCCCCTTGGTGTTTGGTTATAAGGACTGTGTTTGGAACTCAGTCAGAGTTTGGTTGTGACATCTTCATTTTCTCCATGGCTGTAGAATAAGACTGTTTTTGGAAGATCAGACCAATGTTCTGCAGGATTTCAGACAAACTCCATAGTGGTTTTTCTTGTATTTAGTATAAAGACTATATACAAAAGAATACAATTGGTCTGCACAGGATGATCTCCCATGTCGATCTAATATCTAAGCTTTCACACTTTTACATAGCAAGACTAAGATTCACACACACGAACAAACATATGACCTCGTTCCCAAGGACTTCCCACGGCTACGTGACTTTGCCTCCAGCTCTGATCAAAAGGAGAACGCTGAGTTTATGCAAACGCATGCTAATGTATGATGACGCACTGTCTTTAAGACACTACACAGGTACTTATTGATGACGTTTGCGTCTGGTTTGATCGCACTGAGATTTCGCAATAGCATTCCTTTCATGTGCGACAGAGATATATATATTGGGAATTATCTTAGATTTACTAAGAAACGTAGTTTATTTAAATGTGGCATAAATGAAATATGACATCGGTATAATACTGTACGAGCCGCGGTCCATGAAGCTTTCAGCCACGGCCCGGTGGTGGCCTGTGTCGCTGGCACCTATAGCGGTGCCAGACACACAATCATGGCTAGCTTTAACCTTAAATGAAATAAAAACTACTGAGGCTACAGGACTGCAATTTGGTATGTTTGGTGATTGAAGGGTGGATGATCAACATACCAATTTGCAGCCCTCTAGCCTGATTAGTTTTTAAGATCTGAGGGCAGACAGAAAAAGTGCGGATGGACAGACAAAGCCATCTCAATAGTTTTCTTTTGCAGAAAACTTAAAAATATATTATTTATATTAAGTCTTTGTTCTTTTAGAAAAGCGCAGCAGTCAGGTTCATTTTCTGTATTCATTCTTGAATCATTATTCCCTGAAGTCAGAATACAAACTTGAACACTTATCTTAGGAGTTACATATACTCTAAACCAGTGGTTCTCAACCAGGGGGTAATTCCCCTCTGGGGGAATTTCAGAGTTTCTTGGCGGGCGGGGGGGGGGGGTTGTAACCACAGATTGCCAGGCTCATACTGGCTCTAGGACCACACAGAACACAATGTGCATCGGTCCGCACTACTGAGAAGTCACGCTGGGCTTTCTCTCCGCTAGCTTGTGTTTGCATTAGTATTTTGTTACATATTACTTGGAATGCACCTTTTGAGGCAGACAATTTTGGAAAGGGTGGGGAATGACATTCTGACACATGGTGAAATGGTGCATGGGCCAACAAAGGTTGAGAACCACTGCAGTCTAAACGGTAAATAACGTCAATTTTACTTTACAAGCATCGAAGAAAAGTTCATCTGACTGGAAACACTGCAGTGTTTTTTGCTACTTCAGGTGAACGTGAAGAAAGGCCAGTGGTGCGTCTGGCAGAAGGCTGCCTGGAGGGATGGGAGGACGCTCGAAGTCGCTGTTACAAAGTAAGTTATAAAACTCGCCTAATTTATTTCGATGTATTTATCGGAGCACTGGGAAACTTTGTTAGGAGATTTCTCAAAGGTATATGTTGCTACAACGTCTAGTTGCATTTTGTAATATAATCTAATTATAAAACAAATTTAAATATATCTAATAGCATGTGAGGAGGGTAACGTATGTGTAAAATACCACATTTAAACTCAACTACAAAATGAAAAGGAGATTGCAAAGTATCTCATCTGACCCTCAGATAGCAAAACAAAAGTGCCTAAAAAGCATACTTTGAATGTTGAAGAAAACAGTAACATTTTGAAGCTTAATTTACATCTGAAACGACGAAACGAAATGTTCTGAAAGAAGGTTACATAAAGAACGAAATTCATGGTGTCGAAAGCACAATTTCACAAAAGCATCAGTGTAGACTGCAAGAGAAGAACAACCTAATTGAACAACGGATGTCAGTTAAAAAAAACTTTAATATACAGACTCTTCAAATGTTACGTACTAAAATGTCATCCAAAGCAAAAGTCTGCACAAGCAAACCCTATAAACTATTACACTGTATCAACCTGTAGTCATTCTCAAAAGAAAATGTCTAGGAGCTCAGGAGGGAACATAGCATCAATGGAAAATGTGTTGAGATTTCATATTCCACAAAGCTGTGGAAAATGCCTTTTATATCAAAAGGCGACAAAATTATAAGTAATCAAATAGACATACGAGTGGCAGTGTCCTTCCAGAAATACAACAACTTTGCCAAATACTGATCTCTGGATCTATGGACAGAGGGACCAAATCTAGGACTAACCTCTGTATAATATAGAGATACAATTTATGAATATTTCCTAAGCAGTTCGCTTCTCCGGTACTTTAAAAACCTCCAGATTTGATCTATCGACTTTCCTTCTAAAAATTAAATTGACATGAACTTTAATATTCTTTTATGTGTATGTACACACATAAACAAGTTATTTAACATTTATATTCTCATACTGCATATACTCTAATACATTTCATTGTAGTTAAAGTCATACCTTATTCCTAGCAATAGGCCTAGTCTTTAACAGACCAGGGGTGGAATTTTCAAACTGTACATTATGGATAATGCAAACACTGAAAATAATAAATAGCTATATAATATACAAGAGCAAACGCGAGGGAACTGCCTATATCCCCTATTTCGCAGGTGTTTTCAAAGCCAGCCTCATGGACTGAGTCAGAGAGACACTGCACAACGTTTGGAGCTCATCTCGCCAGTGCTGGGAGCGTTGAAGAGGAGGACATCCTACGACGGTAAAGTATTTACAATCAGTGTTTCATCAAATTAAGTTTAATATTAAGTCTTTCAACCTAGACGCGACTGGCTGCCACAACTATCTGCGCAAGCACATACAAAAATTACCATTTTAACAGCTTTAATCAATAACTCTTATAAGCAGCATGATGTTTCGCGCAAGACACTATTATTCAGACAGTTGCTGTTCTGGGCCACATGTTTATTTAGCTCGTTTAATCTTTGATTTACAAAGTTTGTTCAGGGATCCCTTTAAGGAATATAGATTTCTATAACATTTTTATGATAAATATCATTTTTCCTAAGCACCTTTGTAAATACCTGTGAAGCATTCTTCTCTAATTTTAGTCGTTGCAATCAGCTCTACAAATTAAACTTCACATTAACACTGAAATGTGTAACCCATTTGAATATTTTGCTACACTCAAGATTAAACAAATTACAGCCTAGATTTTTTTAAACTCACGAAAATGTTATCTTTGCTGCACTGATGTGCCACACTGAGTTTATAGATGTACTGTAATGAACATTAATTATTATAGAAAAGTTTTTTTTCAGGCTCTCCCAGTCCACTTTTGTGAGTGATTTTTTCTCATCTGTTTGGATTGGTCTGGAGATTTCTTCCGAGTCAAGTACGTATTTGTTGAACATCAGTCAAACTACGAGAGAGAAATACTTAATCTGTAATTAAATCAAATACTCTGACAAAGTTACTTCTTGCAAAAAGTTTATAACTCTAGTCAACATAATATGAAAAATACATTACCAAGGAATGAAGACGATTACAAAATTGCTATTCACTTCTATATTCACCTTTGATTGCTAGACAGTTTCTTCATGCTCATTTATATCAATCTATGAAACTCTTTTTTGAAGACAACTAAAAAATTGCTATTTACTTCTATATTCACCTTTTGCTGCTAGACAGGTTCTTCATGTTCATTTATATCAATCTATGTAACTCTTTTTTGAAGACAACTAAAAAATTGCTATTTACGTCTATATTCACCTTTTGCTTCCTTCATATTAATTTACATCGATCTAAGAAACTCTTTTTTGAGGACAACTAAAAACTGCTGTTCATCACTTCTATATTCACGTTTTGCTTTTACACAGTTTCTTCGCATTCATTTGTATCAACCTGTGAAACTCTTTTCGTTCTACTTCCAAAGATTACAGCTGGACTGACAACACCCCGAGAGGATACTTGAACTGGGCAGAGGGTCAACCGGATTTCCACCAGGCGAAAGAGCACTGTGGATCGGCCACCCGAGCAAGCTTCACAATCCATGATTCGCCTTGCAGCGCATTTCTACCATTCATTTGTGAAGCTACTCCAGGTCAGATATAAATGAAGCATTGCATATGCAGAAAATTAATAATAATAATAATAATAATAATAATAATAATAATAATAATAATAATAATAAAAAGAAGGATGATGACTGATTAAACATGCTACAATGGCACTGGTTACTTGATACCCATAACCATCAATTTCTTCCTATTTATTTCCAATCTTGCAAGCTACTAAAGCGCAAACCCTCCAACCTGAATACTTGGTCAATTTTCATATCCCAGCCAGTGTTTTTTTTTTTTTTTTTTTTTTCTCTAGATGAAACCTATTCATATGGGTCAAGCGGTCGTTGACTTGAAATTCAAGCTTTCAAAGAATATGTTGGTTTCAACCTCCCACCGCGGCAGTAACTGATCGTGATACTGAGCCAGTGATTTTTCATCTCCCTAAGGGAGGAGCAAACTCATGACATCTGACTGACATGCCAAGACACTAACCACTGTACCAGCGATTCTCCTCCAACGCTTCTAGCACCGCTGGCTAGTGAGTATATACTAAAGCACACATTATTATTATTATATTAAAAGAGTTTAACCAGACCACTGAGCTGACTATCAGTTCTCACAGGGCTGGCCCGAAGGATTTGGATGAAATGACAGGTCTAGGCTAGAAGCCTAACACTGGGACCAAATAGGTCATTCGATATAAGAATCCCACCTTGCGTGCACCTTATTATGTAAAAAAAAAAAAAAAAAAAGCCTATGAAAATTACTATACAATTAGTTCAATTGTGCAAATCTTTAGCCTGGCTTTCTTTTTAAGTGCAAGACCAAAATCTTAAAATCCCAGGGATCGGCACACCTTAGACTACTGTCGAATGCAGCCTACTTTGTAAACGACTGTTGCATTCAAATGCACTGCCATTCTCTATAAAGTAGTCTCCTGTCATCTATCTTACATTAAAAAAGACGTAATTTCAAAAAAGTCTTCAAAAATATATATATATTTTGAAATGAATCCACTACAGGAATGTGTGAATAGGCATGAATTAAATACTACAACTGACAAAAACACTCAACAAAATTACTATAACACCCTGCACAAAGTCGCCTGTAAAGACAGAGTAGCTAACTTTTTCAGCCAATATAAGGCAGACGACAAAGACTCTAGTATCCTCATTACTAGGTTTAAGGAAACACAGAAATCGTGTAAACAAGTCCAAAAGCTCAGGCTAACCAGATAAGGTCAGGCAAATGATAATCATGGAAAAGATATGTCTAGCATGAAATACTAAACCAAAGGAAGAGATATGTCTAGCATGAAATACTAAACCAAAGGAAGAGATATGTCTAGCATGAAATACGTAAACACGGACAGAGATGGATTAGAGGGAAAAACTTTCACCTATGATGTGAAGAAGGCCTTCATCACAATAAGAAATTTCCTCTATGATTTAATGTCACGTCTCCCCATAAAGGATGTCTGCTATTCAAGTCAGCAGAGAGAAGAATAGTTGAGGAAGCTGATAAATCAAAGCAGGAAATTACTTTTGGCTAAAATGGCTATTCGGTGTAAAATGGAGGGAACATAAGGTGTAATCCTTTTTAGACTGATTTCAACTGCTCCAGCCTGTAATTTAGAGTTCTGATGAGCTGAGAAAGTAAAAGATCCTAACAGATGTATCTAAAGCATCCACCATGACTCCCTACTCCCATATCATATCGAGTTCTGTGACAGATACATTCCCTTGGACAAGGTATACTTATCCAATATTGTCTTCCACCTACCGGAGAATTTTCCTGTAAATAGCTTGCAGTTCGTCATATTTTGCTCTAAGACCCTGACAGTTACGCTGTAACAATATTGAGAAGGTATCTACTTTGGTTGGGGACGAACCCTCTATTGATGGTCTTCTTGGGTTGCAATTCCTTTCTGTTTGGTGGATTTTCTGTTTGATGTACTTTTGACATACATATTCACCGACAGAATGTTGATGATGAGAGGTCAGGTAATTCCCCTGGAAGTTCCAACGAACTGTACCAGCAGACGCGGCCTCTATGGAATTATAAGCACCAGTTGTATCTGGGTCAATTTTGTGTTCTTAAATTGCAGTTAGAGGATATTATCCTGTTATGTATTGGAGGACTTTAGACTTGGCCCCTTTGGTGCAAAGAAACCAGTTCTGTTTTGTGGGTCTTGAGGGATCTGCTGTTCGTCTCCCTGGCCCAGAGAAACCTAAGCCAGGCCCAGACCTTCTGGTGCTCTTTTAGTTAACAAGGTGACTATATTTGCAATTTCAGAGTGTTTGACTGACTCTTCACTTACAATTCGATTATTTTTGCTGGCATTTTATAATTTCTCTTTCTTTAACTTTTTTCTCGATTCAGTATTCGGGACTATTGCTTTTCTTCCCCATTTGTACTGTTTTCTTTGCTATCTTATCTTTAACATTCATAATTGACAGTAATTTTTTACTTCTGTTTGAAGATGGAACTTCTACAAGTAAACAGTGTCCACCTTCAGCAGCTACCTTGGGTTCTCTGCCAATGTGATTTATTATATCCCTAATGATATAAAATATAATAAGGTCCTTATCTTTTGTTCTAAGTTTGTGGTCGGATGCACTTTTACGAAGCTGGTTCATACATTAACATCTTTACTCATATTGTGACTTTATGCCTTTTTTAAAACCTTTTTTACTTTTTCCACGATTCTGAGGAATGAAAGGACTTATTGTGACAATCAGTGAGTCACTAGCAGTCTACTGAAAACACCCTCTTCTCCATTACACTGGTTGTTATCCATGGTTGTGGATGAGTATTCTAGTCAGAGTTACCAGTATTAGTGCCAGAGGTCATCATCATCTGTGTCACTGTTGCATCAAGCAGTCCAGGGGGACACGGCTCAATCTCAGAACTGTCTATGGAAAAAGAAGGAAGAAAAAAAAAAAGAGCATTACAAGAATGTAATAATCCCCACCTTAATTATACTGGAGGGCAACCAGGTAAAACGCCGAGTCACAACAGCAGAACTAACTTCGATGAAATTCATAAGCCAGCTCTAAAAGATAGTTACCAATGTGAAATCACATTGATACCTCTCAGTTCCAAACATTTTTGAGTGGTTGATGATCCAATATCTCTAACCATTAGCTCTCAACATGGACTCCAATTCCAACTATAACACTTTTCCTGTTCACGAAACAAAAAATGTTAAGATAGCAGTAAACTCTTAAGGAATACTGTATGAAGGACTTTAGGACTTGAACAGGGGAGCTAATTTCGAGTGTTCAAGAGTCCCCTCATATCTACAGTAGTTGGTACTGTGCTGAGGAGGGTCACCTGATAAACTTTTACAGCATCATCATACATTTACCTATCAACACGCTATAGGTATAATACCACTGGAATTACCATACCTTTATTTTTAGTTATACGAATACTCTGCAACATTATTTTATGCTAAATACCTCGAGCCTTCAATCTTGTATGACGGTAATTTATTTGAAAAGAGGGAACAAAAGGAATTTTGATAAAGGAAAAATCTGTTTCTGGGGGAAGACCTGTGTCACCCAGTGAAATGGTTCCATTTGGCACATTTCTAGGTATAAGAATTGCTACATATACCAGAGAAAAGCTATCTAGAATGCCGCCACCCGAGCGACCACCTATAAACGGTATCAATATACACTAGGGGTGAGCTTAAACCACTATCACAGGCCTTCGTCCTACAGATCTCTCTATTCTCAAAGTCCCAACTTGAGTGTGCCGTTACAAACCCGTAACCGCCTGTGATAGTGGTTTAAGCTCACCCCTAGTGTACATCGACACCGTTTATAGGTGGTCGCTCCGGGGGTGGTAACCCCGGCATTCTAGATAGCTTTTTCTCTGGTATATGTAGCAATTCTTATACAGTACCTAGAAATGTGCTAAATGGAACCATTTCACTGGCTGACACAGGTCGAGCCCAGAAATCACAGTTATGATTACATGCCTAGATTTTGATGGGGAAGCATTCTCTTTAATTTAAAGACTGCATGCCCAAACGTGCCAAAAATAAAGGATTACAAGAAACTGCAAAGGGTACAAAATAACCATCATCCTCAATACCTATACTCCCTATGAGGGAATATAATGGTAATCAAGAAGGTCAGATCAATAAAAAAAATTACAGACAGTAAAGCACATGGTAAGTTCAGGGTCTTCAACAATTTCTTTCCGTATTTCTTTTCAAGCACTGTTAAGTTTTCATTTTTGTTTTTAGAAATACAATACTGAACCCTCTTACATGAACTATTTTATATGCATTCGCTAAAATCCCTGTTGAAAGTGGGCCTATCTAAATATACCTAGAGATTCAATGAGACTGTTTATTAATTAGAATACAAATTCCACCTACAAGATTGCAACATATGGATTTTTTTTTTTAAAAAGTGACCTACAGTAGTTCTGAACACTCAATTTTCAAATTCTATTTTCTAATCACGACGTCAACAGAAACTGTAGAGTTCAAATGACTACTCTCTTTCACGAAAATGAACGTTCACTACAGGTTCTATGGTAGTCACCAAACAGCTGCCTCAAAAGAAGCCAAACAGCACCTGCGAGGACGATCCATCATGGCTTCTTTTCAACAAACACTGCTATAAAATCATTCCTTCTGATGACAACGCTGGAGACACTTGGTTCGAGTCTCGCCGTCTGTGCAGAGAAATAGGGGGAGAACTGGCTTCTATACATACTGTGGAAGAAAATTACTGGCTCCAGTCACAGGTAAAGAATCCATGACATTTATTATGGCCATTGGCCATTTCAAGCTTGTATTCACTCAATTTGTTTGCATGGTTCAAACACTGTCGTATGTAATGCCAAGATGTAGTACCGAAAATCACTCTTAATGACATAACAGCCTCTTTATCAAATACAAAAACAACACGTTAACTTTAATCAACATACTCTCTGAGAACTCGGAAAAATCAAAGTATGCATCATCACACAAGCAATCAGAGAAACGTACACTCAAACCCAAGGGTAGGAGTCTCGACTAGAGCGTGTATATAATTCATTTCAGGGACTAAGCAACTTACTGCAGAAAGGCACACACAAATACATATACAAACAATTTGGCTATGCCAGTACAGGAGTCACAGGTCCAATATTGGTTTTCATAGTGTGTACATTCACAGGATTAGGCAATTTCAGTATATTCAATTAGCCAATCATTAACAACATCAGAAGAAGAATTATCAATTCCATCCCTTTATTAGCATTATTCTGTTTTATGGCATATGTTTGGAAACACTAGAATTACCCAGTGTAGCATGACCCATGGTCAGCAGATTTAATAAATTCTTGCATTCACCATGTAACTCCGGCCCACAGTTAAAATATGCCTTTGGTTCTCCTTCTACTTTCAATATTCACGACTAATTTACATGGCCATAAGATTGGCAATAGATTCATCACTGAAGGGGTAGTATGTATGGCAAGTATTTTAACTTGTGCCAAACTGTTGTTATTGTCTCTGGAAGGGCCGGCGAGTCAAAATTTAACATAGGCAATGGTTGTGGACAGAGCACTCCAAACTCATTTCTCATAATTCTCCTCAAATAAACTATATTATGGTCTGGAAACTCTACATTTTCCTCCTGAGATCATCAGCTCTTTGGAGAAAATGACACTTATATTTTGACTGACATTTTTATGAGGCATATAATTACCATTGTATTCTATTGTTTCCCTTCATTTTAATTTTCACTTTCACGCGGTGTCTGCACTTCTATCAACACCCGTTCTTTGCCTACCAAGGACATTTTTGCTTCTCTGTCTAAACATTTTACAACCTCCCTGTATCCTTCAGGAAATATCACAAAGTTCTACTTATGTTGCCATCATAAAGTCTCAAAGTTAGAAATTTATCACAAGATGCATGCTCAAATACTCCTGGCATGACTTTAATCTCCTTCAACTCTTGTCTCACCTTTTCCGTACTCTTCTCCTAAGTCTAAAACTTGATTGGTTTAGACGTGAGGCAGGAAGGGCAATGGTTACCATCAATAGCTTCTTTGCATTAACTTGAAACAATTTAACTTGACCTGAGTGTGTGGTTCCTCATCTGTGTCATAATTTCGTTATGGGGCCTGGGGGCACACGGGTTTTAACAAAATTATCCATAATTAGAGAAAATAACTATGGATAAAAATCTGAAATCTTGACAAGAAACCTTCAACTTCCATGGAATCAAGTTCTCCACTTACGACACCAGTGAAAGCCTATTCCCTAAGTCAATTACTTACCCTTCTCTGAAGAGATGACAGAAACATACTTAGTGTGCTAGACTAACCACAACTGATGGGATTGAAAGCATTGCACAATTGGTCATGCTCAGCCACCCGCCCCGCCCCCGGCCCCACAATAACTCTGTCGGCAGGCAAACTGGAAAGAACTCAGCGAGTCCTACCCCTAGGACAAACATTCCTCTTAAATCCACAGCCCAGCTCTAAAGGATATCAGCCCTTGATATTTCATTATGGATACTCATATTAAAATCTCTCAGGTCCAAACATTTTCAGGTGGGCGACGATACCACCACAGCTCTCACTATTAGCTTTGAAAACGGAATCCAGTCCAGCAACTGTATCCCTTATCTGTAATAAGGTTACAGAAACAAGGGATTTTGAGCGGTTGGAGAGAAACAACCTAAATTATAAAAGATAAAAGGTTTTACATGTGTAACTGGTAATAATGCGCAGGTGCACTATGCATTAATAATTAAGAGGAGTTGGGCAGCAAGATGTAAGATGCTGAAGTAACAAAGAGGTAGAGAGTATAGAGAGATATTCAGATTCGAACAAGAGGAAAACATATTCCACTGCTTTGAGAACCTTCTCACCCATTACAGAGCTTTAATATGGAAGAAAAATATCTATGGTGAAGCCATGCGACTTCAACATGGCATTCTCTCAAGGAAAGGGTTTCCTTATACAACGTTCCCTCTGACTCCTGTGGACATTTGGGTCTGTCAAGTATCAAAATTTTGATTCTCCTTCACTTGACTGGGGAATATTTACACCCCATGCTTAAATATATTCATGAGGTCTAATATCTGTGAGTGACACAGCATTACCACTGTGGAGTCAGAGAGCGTGCAGTGCAAGGCACAACTGAGAACTCGCGTCGTCAAAACATAAAACCCCGAATTAACAAAATTCCATTATTCTGAGGTACAGCCAACATCTTACCAGAAAATTATTGCGATTCTACTGGCATAAAGAGAGTGATAATTAATATGTACTGAAAAATATAATGAAATATTACTTATCAATTTTTCGAGTGCAACAGGGATAGTCAAAGTTGGAGAGCAATAAATTTACAATTACAGAAGTATACAGACATTTTCATCATTTCATTAATGTTTGTGATAACTGCTCCATCGTCCATTTATATTCTCCAAATGCCTGTGATAACTGCTCCATCATCCATTTATATTCTCCAAATACCTGTCTGTTAGGTTACAAGATTTTTCCATGACCTCTTAAAAATGAGAGGTTAACTAGATTACAATGATTATGGGGGGAAACACCAATACACTATATTAAGTGAAATTAGCACCTACTACATTTTTGTCTACCAGCAAGTAACCCACTTTAATCCGAGTCCTACACTTTTCCCGTAACTGTTTCTAATTACTAAGTTAACACAGATTTGCATGAAGAGCTGGTTATGATAAACGACTGTTATATTAGCATCATATACTATTTGCTACGAAAAATTAAAGGATAATACTGAAGTGAACCTATATTGAACAGTAATATAAGGTCTAAGTAAACTTCAGTTATTTCCTCTGCCTACAAAGGAAACTAATGGTACCTAAGTAAAGGCATTACAGTCATATACATTGTCATTTTCTAATCCCGTATTCTGATGAAAGATGTTTACTTTGTTCTAACAAAAACAGGTGCACAGCGTACGAGACAATGTCCTGTGGATCGGTGGTTTAGCTTATTGGGGTTCCGGCTACGAGTGGGCAGACGGGACAGCTTTTGACTACAGCAACTGGGCCAAGGGAGAACCTAACAATTACTACGGTATTCATCCATTCTGCAGCTTTCAAATAAACTGATACAAACATCTTGGCATCCACAGAATTAAGCCTTCCTTTCATGCTTTTTTAAGATGAATGAGCCGTAATATTATGTTCATTCGTTTGTTATTTAATTAAATAAACACCTACTAAACACTAAAGACTCAACTACAGTAAAAATGCTTGACGATATCAGGAGTCTCAGCATGCAGATATCTTATTATTTTTACACATAATGCTATTGCCTTTGCGCACTGTATAGATGTTTAATACTGATGAAAGGAAAAACGTTTAAGCTGCTGAACTGAACTATTTGAGTAAAATGTGCAGCATAAGAAGAATAATTCTATGAATGATGGATGCAGAGATACCCAGAAGACATGAAAGGGTGAAGAATGCAGATAGTAGGAGAATTGTAAGAAGTGAATGCGGAGAGCGTTTGACATATGTGAAGGATGGATCAGAAATTTTTTAAATGTTTTGATCATGTGAAAGCATGGGTGTCGATAATTTAATAAAGTGCATAATTCTGAGGTCTTACGGAGGATGAGAAGAACTAAAAAGTGCGTGATGGATAGAAATGAAAGAAGCATTGAAACGGAAAAGTTTTAATATCCTGATGGGAAACATACAAGGAAGATAGTATGGGCAGCGGGTCTAGACATACTGCTGATGAACCTTCTGTGTAGCGTTTGAAAGGAGCTGATGTTCTGACAGTTTTCTGGAAATAGAGTGTAAGTGCAACTTAGTTTGAATATAAATGAAGCAGCAACCACTCTGTTGCTTGTTTTCCACCTGAAGCCACCTCGTTTGGAGAAACGATTTAGTGTTGAAATAAATCAAGCTAATTTATAGTCATGGGAATTTTATTTGCAGATCAAGAGGACTGCATTGCCTTGTACACAAGGGACTTTGGCTACTGGAATGACCAGAACTGTGGTCATAAACAAGGTCGGATTTGTAAACGAGCACTCTGGACAATGCACGGCCCTCAAGTAACAACACCAGTCCCTGAGGGCAACTGTCCTGAGGGATGGATACATACAGGTAAGCCAACTGCTGCTTCAGATAATCAGCACGCCTACCATGCATCACTAGCACGACTGCTTTCATGCAAGTAACATCTGTTTGGTCAAACATCTCTCTCTCTTACATACTCTTAAACACTGTCCCTTAGCCACCCTGTCCATTGTTGCCATTTTGTCTACTGTACCAGAAATTTTCCCTCTTGTAAAAACTTCTCTACTATCATGTTTCCTCAAACTCTTCTAGTCTTGTCTGCAATATCTTACCACCCCCCACTTTCCTCTACTGAAGTTTTCTTGTTCTTTGTTTCATGCCCAAATGGATGCCAGCAATACACGCCATTTACTACTATACCATTGTAATGGTACAGATTTAGAATTTTTAAATGTCATGGCTTTCACCTTTAAGCGGTATTTCCAGTACATGTACTGTATACACTTTTTCTCTTTTTAATACTGTTGTTTTGTTAAATGAATAAGTGTATGAAATCTGGGCCACATGGCTCAGCACCGCGACCAAGAGGCCATTAACTGTCCCCATAGCAACGCAGAGATGAATGAACTTTCATTAAAAAATTACTACAACCAAGAATACAAATGCAAAAAAAAAAAAAAAAATACTTATCATTCACACACAGTCTTACATCTACAAAAAAAAAAACTGATTCTTAGCAGCCCGAAGAGAGAGAGAGAGAGAGAGAGAGAGAGAGAGAGAGAGAGAGAGAGAGAGAGAGAGAGAGAGAATGATAATCCTGTGAAAGTTCTCTTTAAGGGAAAAGGACAAAAATATTTAGACTTTGGCATGACATAATATTCCCGCTTTTCACATATTATAGTATTATTGTCTTAATTCCTTGATGCTATTATTATGATTAATTATTATTATTAATTATTATTATTATTATTATTGCATATCAGGTCCACAATAACATTCAGTGGTGGAATATTATAGTGGACATGATGTACAGCATATCCTGTTCTCGATCTAGAGGAGAAAGACCTAATTATTATTATTATTCGCTTACTGAACAAGCCACATGTGAAAAGAAGACGAAGAAAGAAAGGATTAGCTCTAAGTTTAATGACTACAAGCAGATTTAAAGCATACAGTAGCAAAATAATAACAATAAAAATTCTATCAGTTATCAAAAGATAAGTAAACCTTTGTCAGTTACTAAATTTGTTCATGTAAATAATAAACAGTACCAAAACAAACACCAACTAATATTCTAATACAAACAAAAAATCAGTAATCACAGAAAAGTGTTCCTGAGTGTACCCTCTACCAAGGGAACTCAAACCCAAAGTCCTGGAAGGCCAGGCTACAGAAGCTAGTCCACAGACCAAGTTTTGAGACGTAACCCAACTGCCGTAAATAATACCATCGATACGCCAATCAAGTATACAAAACAACACTTCCTAAAAATAGGCCTAAGATGAGAATTGGGCACATAGCTCACCAACAAACACTTCTGTTGTAAAAATTTACAACCTATTTGGAGAAGCATTATATTTCTTATATTTTTTCAGGTATAAAATGCTTGAAATTCTTCAAAGCGATGGTAACTTTCGACATTGCTCGCAAGGCTTGCAAGAAACTGAGTGGCAGAGCAGAGTTAGCAAGTATCTCTTCAGTAAAGGAGCAAGGTTAGTTTTACTCATGCAATACGATTTTAACAAGTACACAAGTTCCTGCAAGTGAACACCAGTTTACCTGCATGCAAATGCAGATGGGACCCTGAACGAAACTTATTTACTACCAACTTAAAAAAAAAATAAACAGGCAAAACACACATACGGTGTTTCCACTCCCATGAATCAAACCTGCAAAATATCACTTGTAAGCAAGTATTGACAAAAAAGACATACAAACAGACAGACGGGTTTGAAACTAAACTTTTGCTTGCTTCTAATGAAGTAATGTGTGAACAGTGGTATGCATGAAAGTTATAAAATCTTTACATTTGTACATTTTTACAAATATTACCACAAGGTCAGCTATCTTCACTTATAAAGCTATGTGACCCAGATGTGTCTGGAGAATAATCTCTTGACAAAATAACAAAAACTAAAGAAAAAGAAGGTAGGAGATACCAGCCAAGGGATTAAAGGAACTCTCTGGAACACCCAAGTGATAGGTCACTGACAGGACCTAAGGGATAAAATTATGTCTCTCTTTCTAAATAATTATGCGTTTGAAAAATTAAAAGTTACCTGAAGGTTTTTAAAATACCAGTTACTAATAAAAAAATGCTATTAGGACTCATGCAAAATTTCTTCACCCATTGGTAAAAAGTTTTAAAAAAATACATTAAAAATTATCTGAATATTGTTAAAATACCAATTACTAATGAAAAATACTATTAGGACTCATGCAAAATTTCTTCACCCATTGGCAAAAAATTTCAAGTGAAAGCCATATTTTGGCCTACTGCTTGTACACCAGAATGTACTCAATTGACAGTAATTTGTCACAATAAGCACAAACTAGCACACTGCTATACGCTACAATAAAGTTGTGTGTGAAGTGGGTATGACCGATCCTCAGTCGAGGTTAAACAACTTCAACCTTTCTGTTGCTATTAGAATTTGTAGGGAAGAGTCTAATATTACCCCTAATGATTTTGTAATACCTACTGTTGGCAAAAAGGAGGGACAGCACCTTCTTGCCACCTCTTTGAAATGTATGACTTAACTAGTGTTTCCATATCAAAATGAGGAACACTCTACAACACGATCTTACACTACCTTGACCACTACCTGATTAATACGAATTGCCACATATGAGGAAGCCCAGCAAACATGAACAGTATTCGATGGTATTTATCTTTCTTCATAAATTTACTATGCCTTCTTTTCAGCCTATGTAACAGCAGCGCTTGGGGAGTTGAAAATGAATATGTGGCTGGGTCTACGTTATGAACAAGGCTTCCACTGGCTGGACCAGTCAGCACTAACTTACACAAACTGGGCTCAAGGAGAACCAAACAGCAAGAGGGAAAATTTAAACCAAGGGGTAAGTCATAATTATAGCATGGAAATATTTGATTGAAATACAATGCCCTACCTAACATCGCCGGTCTTAAAAGTATGAACAACAATTACTTGTCTTACGGCCTTCCCCTAAATGCAAAAATTATTTATCATATGGTTTCCTTTAAATGAACTGCCTTGCTATAAACCTAAAAGCCTAAGTATGTCTCAACAAAACTGTCCACAGAGAACGTAGGCTTAATAGGCCTGCTATAACAGAGACCATCTTAATTCAATCACGAAAACCCAAAGGTAACGTACAAATATTATCGTCACTTAGATATAGACAAAAATGACAAAGAGAGAAAATGCAAGAGGACTGCTGATGAGGAATAATAAAATGTGAAACTGTCAGCCAACAATAAGGAGAGAAGCAGTAGTTGTACTGGAGAGGACAGCTACACAGTACAGTACACTTATCTACGATGCAACAAATGCAAAACATACAGTCTGTTATATAGCACCTGACTGAATTCAACTAGTGGTCTAAAACGTCGACTGAGTCATTGATTGGGCCCACTTGAGTGTTCGAGTCACTTACAGTAGGTACCAAATCATTTATCACTTATAATTCCTCTTCTGTGATATTCCCGAAGTAGCGCAAATTGGATATTAAACGACATTGGTAGCTTAACATTTGTATATCAAATGTCATGGTGATGTGATAAAAATTCATGAATAGCTATGTGTTCCGAACATACCAATCGGCTGTCATGGTGGAAATGGATTGATGCCAATATGAAGTACAAATTCCTGCACTTGACAAGGATATATGTACAGTAGAATCGGCATTAACTTATACCTCTCTTGGCAGCCTAGTGGTCTAGAACATCGACTGGAAGTCGTTGACTGGGTAATGTCAGGTGCTGGAGTCACTTAGGTACCAAATCATTTACCACTTATAATTCCCCTTCGGTAATACTGTATTCCTGAAGTAGCGCGAATTTGCATATAAAATGTCAAGGTGTTGTGTTAAATATCCTTAAGATATAAAGGGCAGGAATACTGTTACCTCTCAGGTGAAAACATTATTGGGGGGTCAACGAGATCCCCACAGCTCCTAATATTGCTTTAAAAATGAACTAAATCCCCAGCAAGGGTATCCTTTATTAATACTAATTGATGGTAAGTGTAAATAACAGAATTAAAGAAGCTGTACACTAAGATAAACAGACGCAAAGTAAATGGCATAAATGGATTCACAATTGTAGCTGTGAAGTACAGTAGTATCTTAATAGATTGGACAGCAATATGGAAGGAACCTAAAGACATATGAAATACAAGGAAATGAGGAAGAGGGTGAAAAAGCACTGGCTCTCAGTCAAGAAAAAAGCATGGCTCCATGGGCAGATGAGACTACCCCACAAATGGCAATTCCTCAAGCATCAAACCACATCTACTGGCTCCTGAGCCTTTCCCACAACAACAGGACACCAGTATCTGGGAGGGCTATTGTATGCATATATATCTATACATAATGTATTTCTTAAAAAATAATTCCCCGAACCATTATCCACCATTTTCACCTCCTCCATTTGTTAGTAATTTATTAGTTATCATATAAATTTTCCTGGCTTATGAGTTCTCATAAGCCAGGAAAATGACACCTCTATAATAAACGTTTAATAACCCCAAATACTTCTTTTCTAATACAGTGGCTCAATGAAGACCGAAATGAGAATTGTGTAAACACTCATATTTCCAATCTTGCTGGACAGTGGAATGATATAAACTGCGAGGCCCTCAATGGATACATCTGTCAGATAACACCAGGTAAGTTATTGCCTTCCTCATTTTGTCCATGATAAGAAACATACATGAAAATACAGTCAATGTAATCTATACAGTACTATTTAGAGTTCTCATAATAAGCAAATATCACACTGTTGTTGTAAAGTTAATTTTTCAATCAACAATTTAAACTTTGAAAACATCTACAAGGATTATTATTCACTGTGATATTTTTTTATATCGAGCATGTATTCGATTATTTCCCAAAGACTTATTTTAGCACATTATGTTTTAATTACAACAGGTTGTATATCAGTTATAACAATAGTTAGAAGCATCAGGAGTGGGTAACTTCCCAAACCTACAGACACTTCCTTCAGTTATCCTCTTCCAAAAATCTTATCAACAAGCTTCGAAATTTCCAGATACTATCTGATTAACTCATAACTCTACTGCCACTCCTACATAAAACATGAAATTGAAATTGAATAACGCAACATTTACAGTTCTTGCCTAGAGGCCCACCATTCTAGAAAGGGAAGGTATGGACAAGTGTATGGACCATAATTTTGACCAAAACCTATGCACTAGAACTAATATGGTCATTCATTCGCAAAAATAAAAAAATCAAGAAATATTAATGAGTGAGAGGACGGGGGGCGGGTATGAAACCTAAGTTTTAAAACTAAAACACTACAAAAATGACTATTAGAGAAACACTGCATATTTTGGCATAGAGCTAACTTTAAGAGTATTTCTATCTAAATTAGATTCCAGTCAACCCAGTAGTAATCCATTCCAAACCTGCAGTCCTCCTTTTGATAATTACATCAGATACAACAACAAGTGCTACCGGGTGGAGGCAACCGTCAAAACGTGGAAGGTACTGTACTAATTCACCGTTCTGCATACAGTATTACATATTAGATTCTAAAGCATCTGAGTCACACTATTATAATGATAAAGTGTTTTTCCCACCATCTGTAAATAAAAAATTTGTGGAATACTCTAAAACCTACAATGAAACAGAATGATGCATCTCTTAGAGTACTTTCAACAAAGCTTCCCCATCAGTTACCTGTCATATTCAGTCCTAAATTTTAGTATGTACCTTGAAATATGCGATTAAATTTTCAGGGAAGCACACTGACCCTCGGATTGAAAATTATAAAATGAAACCATGCACCCCTCCTCGGAAATCTTAAAATAAATTTCAGAAACATCCTTCTAAAATAAATACATACTAAATGATGAATACAGTATGGAGTGGTGTCAGAGTACTGCCGCTCAGGCAAATTTGGTCAGATTCCAAATGGAGATTAAAAAATGTAATTTCAAAACCAAGCTGAAAGTAAGGAAATTCAAACCACAACTAACTGAGTAATAAACCAGAGTATGTTTTAAAGGCTGTGACAATGGATACATCACATAAATTTGCTTACAGGAATTCTGCTGCCGTGTACCCAGTAAAGTTTCTCTTCTACACTATGGATGTGTAAATGACACTGAGTAATAAATCAAAATAATTATATTTCACATTAACTAGATGCATGCTCCACATATATTCTATTAGAATCTTGACATATTTTTAAGGTACACACTAAACATTGGACTTAATTGTTAAAGGATACCTGCTGGTTCCTGGAATGGTTTTCTCATAATCAATTCTGGGCATACATTATTCCAATTAATTAAGGGTTTTTATACATTCCAAAAAAATGCTTCATGTATAACTTCAAAACAAAAGTAATGAAGGAAAGTGCATGCTGTATATTTTCACAAAAAAAAAAAATATGAACCTCATAGGAAACCTGGCTTTTTTGAAAGGTAGAATAAATCTAAACTACCCTTTAAATTGTCATTAAAGTAAAATACTTTCAAATCAGATAATATTCACAATGTTTTATTATCTAATGTGCTTCTTACCACTTTTAGGAGGCAGAGATGACTTGCAGAAACGAAGGTGGTCATTTGGCTTCAGCTGCAAACAAAGCAGAGAGTTCATGGTTATGGGTTTTAGCCCAACAATATAGCCTTGAAAATCCATGGACTGGGTGCAACAACTTAGCGGTAAGTTATTCTAACTTTTTTTCCTGGATGGGTACATAATAGGGTCTTCACACTAATATAAAAGATGTTTACAGTTAACACTTCCACTGAAGAAGTAATACTTCCAAAAACAAAGTTATCAAGAATCTTGGAGTATTAGAAATATTGAGAACTGGTTGTGTGGTTTAAAAAATAAAGTATCTGGTGTCACAACAGCAAAGGACATCAACACCAGAAAACACGATCATTTACATTTTCTATCAACACACTCGTATGCTGTCATAAAATAACATCCACGTCCCATCCAGAAAGTTCCACAAAGCCGACGGGACCCAATAGACATCACTGGTTGGCTGGGGTTACCTACTGAACAAAAATCCATGAGTCAAGTATCCAATTCTCAGGCGAGAGAGGCAGTTTCCCCTCTCCTTGGCATATTACTGTAGACCCAAGGGAGAGATGACTTGGTAGTTTACAACATTTTCTGAATGCTACTAGCTAGACTATCCCCTGACGATTTAAGATTTAAGGAAAGAAAGAAAGAATAAGATTTGTTGGGTCATAACATTCATCTTGATTGCTAAGAACAAGTCTCTAAATAGTAACAACATCCATCTTTGTACAGAATTTCAAGCAATGCTCTTTGCCAAGCTGTCTGCCCTTTCACTGACTATGTAGGCTGGTATCCGTGGTGTCATGTCTGCCATGTCTTTACAAATTGTAACTGTGCAATAAAATGTTATTCTTTGCTGCAAAAAGCCTAAGTCCAATACTGCCAAGTTTTTGAAACGAAGCAAAAGCTGTATCCCCATCCATTTAGATGCACTTAGTCATTATTGGCCACCAGAATTTCTGAAGAAGCACGACTGGGAAGTTTATATATTATGCTATTGGTCATCAGTTAAAGTTTTCCGCCTCTCTAGGAAAACTTTAACTGATACTGCAACTTCAGAGATGATGATCAAATATCAAAATCAATTAACTGAAATACATGTAAAGCCAAGTTTTTTAAATAAATGAATTGAAAAAATTACAATACATTTATCAACATGCTGCATCAGGCAAAGCCATAATACGTCAGTACTTAGACAGTTGGATGCCTGCAACACTCCAACCACAACAAAGCCTTCAACTCAAGGAAGTGGTTTAACCTCATTTCTTTTTTGCCTATTTCTAAAACCTTGTTAAATAAAAACTGGGGTGTGCCTGCAAAGTCAGAGCCTCTTCAACACCAAGAAATACAGTGTTCAAGACAAGATTTGCTTGTAAAACTAATGGGAAAATGGATAATATTCTGGAATAGAGTAATCCTAAACATCTGAAATCATAAGTAACTTTCACAGATATAATTCTATGCAAATATTGCAAAACAGTTTCAACATATTTCAGTATATTTTTACATTCTGTTAATCATGTTTTCTAATTCAGATCAACCTCCAATAAATAGTTACTGTAGTTGGAGACCTATAACCTTCAAAAATTACTTAAATTTAAAAGTTACTTGACAAAAAACCACAACACCTGCATCTTAAATGATGACACTGAACAAAGATTTTTTAATAAGCAAGGTTAAATTCCCCCTAATTAAGAAATACTGTTCAGCTATTAATATTTACCTATAGTTTCCTTTTACAATTCCACTTTACTGTGTAAGAAAATATATATAATTCCTATTTTCTATATCATTGAAAGAATCAACTTAATATTCTTTTCCATTTCTTACACTGGTAGGATCCAAAGGTCTTCCAATGGAGTGATGCATGGCCCACACTGTATACCCAATGGGGAAAAGGTGAACCAAACATCAGTTCTGCTAACCACAGCTGTTCTACTCTGAATTCAGAAACTGGCTTATGGTTCTTGGAAAATTGTGATGAGGAGCGAAACTTTATATGTAAATACACACCAGGTAACTTGCCATTCTTTTCCCTCATTAAAATTAATCTAAGCTGGTAGTTTACGACAACATGGATGCAATGCAATGGCACCAATGAAGCATAAATACATTAGTATCTTTCCAGAGAAACCTCTTAGACATATACTAGAAAACATAAACTAGTTTTGTTTGCCTTGTAGGAAATATGATGTAATGTACATGAATATTACACTGAAGCAGGTAATGCGATGCCAATGTGATACAACAATTCTAAATCACCAAGTAAAATCCCAATCCTAAATATCATACAACTGAAACATTATTGCCAGCTCCACAGAAATTCAAAACTGCCTGATTGGCTGATTTTAAACTTTGACATTACATCCCAGTGTATGCGAATTGGTTGCACGGTATTCTTTAACTATTCTCTTAATTAATGAATGTACAAATATAACCAGTACTGGGGTATAAAAATGACCTTTTAAGATCCATGAACAATCAACTTGTGAGCAACTACAATAATAAAATTTATATAAAAAGTGAAGGTTGGCACAAAACTTATTCATACCAATACTTCTGCTCCTACTATTTCTCTCCATTATTAATGTGTATACAAAATCAAATTACTAAGACATACAAACTCAAATATAAACTATCAGGAAACCCAGGAAACACAAATGAAAGGTGAAATTACTTAACAGGGTAATATACTTAAATATATTTCAAAACAAACGCCCATTTAAATCTTATTTCGCAAAAATATATATGACCTAACGTCAGTTCTTTACTTATGCAGCAGGTAGCTTACTGTACGATATTCTGGCACAATAAAGCCTTAGTACTAGTTCGTTTCATGACAAACCCATAACTAAATGTTCTCAGATACACTGTCTCATAAAGAAAAAGATCACTGGTTTCTAACATGTGAGCAATGTACATACGCCACAAGGCCAGATAAATCTAAATTGGAAACCCAGTCAACTCTTTTTTGCGCATACACAAACCTTTTACCAGCCTACGACTTGCATGAATTGAAATATCCTTTTCTTTCACCCAATTGCATATTAAATTACACATACTTTCTTGGATAAGATTCTCAATTGACCTGGTTTGTGCATCTAGTGTTGACTGATACCAGTGTTTCCTTTGGATGGGTGTGCCACAGGAATGTATGTATGATATTTCCACCACAGGATAATACCAAAATATTTTACTACATATAGGAGTATTTGTCCTAATTTAACTAAGGAGGTATAATCAGCTTACGTATTGTGTTATTAGCGCACTTCTGGTTGTTGCTAAACTAGAAAGTCACCATTCAAGTTACACAGGCTAGAGCCAGTTACAATTTAGGCTACCTAGCTATGGTATTATCGAAGGTAATGTAAATCACCTTATGCCAGTACTCTTTTATGTTGAAATGCCTATGGAAGATATTACAGTATATATTCATTAGTCACATGGACACTCCAGAAAAGAAAATTCATTACATCCAATGAGAATTTATACTTTGCTACTGCAGCTAAAGTAGCCATGGTCACTCACAGTGCAACCAGAAAATTTCCCAGTTTTTTTTTTTTTTAAAGTAATAACGTGTTTACAGTAACGGTATGCCATCAGCATATTAAGAGGGTGAGTAGAAATGATACCTTCTGTCTTAGAAATTCATCTCCTTACAGGCATCACCACAAAGGAGAGCCAATTTAATGAATATGCAAGCAGAATTAGTTAATTTAGCAACCAAAGTGAGACCTCTATGTTCTATTGCAGAGCAATTGTCACACAGCTTTTTACTTTTGTGTAATGTACTTGGGAAGAAAATCTAAATTTGAAACAACTGGAGCACTTTAGAAGCTTTTGTTTAATTTGACAAACAAGTATACTCTCATTTTCAACACAAAAACTAGAAGTTACATCATCATCCTCAAATGTGATGATGACCATTGTGGTTTTAGAAACCTTACGGACCCTCCATAATTGTTTAAAGGCACATGTCCAGTATTTTCTCTTCAGTGAAGACACAAAAATATTTGCAAAGAATCTGACAAATCGTTTTATCAATCAGTAAATTTAAATATGCCACAATAAATTTCAATTCAACGCTCTAAACTGACAACTTACCTACAACTCATACATTTTACAAATAAATTTTAATTGCTGTTGTGTGGAACTACTTTTTCAGAGACACCCCTACACCCGACACACCCTCTGGAGGAACCTGTGCTACTGACAGTTGGCTGGACCTTGGTGGGAGCTCCTGTTATAACATAGTCACTCATGCTAGACCTTGGATGGATGCTAATAAGTGGTAAAGTAACTGCCTTGTATGATAAAATATATGGATTCTGATAAAACAGTAAACTATAGCTACAATGGGTCTCCATGTCAGTGATGGCAAATCTACGAAGCTATCTGAAATATAGTACAGTACTGTAAATATATTTGACATGTATAGTTATGTACGAATATGTGGTATCAAGTTAGCACTAATTCATCCCCTGTTCTACTTTCCCCGAGGCAGGTGTGCAAATCTGGGTAGTAATCTGGCATCTATCCATAGCAAGTCTGAGTTAGATTTAATTGCCCAGGCAGCTCACAATATCAAAGACCCAATGTGGATTGGCCTTATACAAATGAAAGAAGGTGAGTGTTTTACCAAATTTCATTAATCTAATTACAAGTTAACTGTGTTATATGCTTCATGTGCAATAAATTAAAAAACAGATGATATATGGGTATGATTCCACAGAGGTACAAAAATCCTTGGTATGGTTGTTTTGAAAACATCAATATAGTGGAATATTTAGATTGTGCAGGTTTGTCTATCACACTCACCTGCCATAAGAATTAGCCTTTAGTTCCTCCAAAAAATGTCTACATCACCCAATTCTCTAAATACAGTGGACATGAATTTCTGAGCAAGAATTTGTACACTAACAAAACAAGATCTGTTCACTATATACAACTTACAATACTTGTCTTCAATTTACTAAACTATTTAATTTTCCAATCATTCCAGGGAAAAAGCTTTGCTCTCTTACTTAAGCCATTTAAATCACCAAACCTTCAATGGTTTATACTATATTTATAAAAAAAAAATTACATGCTGTAAGAGGTGAATTTATTTCAAACATCACTAGGTTTCCACTCAGGCAACTACTAATTCACAATTATAATACTGATGTGAAACAGCAGTATCAGGCATTTAAAAGTTTGTGGGCTCTCTATAAACCCCCAAGTAATAGCTAATGATTCAAGATTAACAACCAGCGCTCTGCAACCGCCTACCTTTTTCTCTGCCTCATTCACTCAGATCTGTGCTTTGTAATATACTACTATAAGATCAAGCCACTTCGTGTTGCACCACTTACTACCCAAAAGTTCAAGCCATTTTACTAGAATACATATTTGCATACCTGCCATTACTGCCCTTCATGACCTATTTCCTCAAGAGATAACCGTTGTTCAGCATTTTTGTTGCACTTCATGTTCCTATTGATAAAGATGTTATTGCCTTTTACCTATCCATGTAAGACAGAATGCACAGGACTCATATCATGAACATCCTCATTTGTTCCAACATCTAAGCTGGATTTGAGCCACCAGGACCCTTACTTGTCTCCACCCTAAAAGAAGTTAGTCATGTTTATGCCTACAAAAATGGGATAAGGCTTAATTTCCTTCGGACATTAATTACAATAAATGAGCATCGTATGTGTCTTTAATGACTGCAAAAGTTTGTTCAAGGCTTTGCATTTGTTATGTTTCTAATTAGTTTTAGAATTTTTCATATTTGCGAAATGAACAACGCTTACATAAACACTTGCAGTTTAAATACATATGTAAATATAACTTTAATGCATAAGCTATACTGTACTGTATAAGGTTAACAAAACCAGAACTTCAAGAGCATTTACCCAGAATGAAATACTAATATGTGGTTACAATGTCAAAGCTTAGTGCACACCACAGGAAGAAGGAAAAAGGGTTTGGGAGCAAAACTAAAATATAACAGACTTGTACCGCCTTTTAAATATTAATTCCTCGTCATATGGTGCCAACAGAAAATGACTACCTAACACACACCCATTACCTTACCCTGAAGCGATAGCAAAAATAGAATTAAAAAGACACAAGTTGTTATTTTGAAGAAACTAGATTTCTTGGCCTTCAGACTTGATCCACTTTCGAATACCTAACGTTAAGGATGGCAGTTCTAACTGATTCCCTAAAATATGACCAAGTAAAAGTAATCTTAGTCACTGATGATGAGACAAGCACCTATCATCCCAGGTAGGCACTGACATGCTGATGTGGGCACTTTCATCGTCAGAGTAACTTAAAAAACTAAGAGGATACAGATATTGATAAAAAGCTCTTGATTCTCTATAAAGGCTTTTGGCAGATCAGGATGAGGCTGCCTGGGGGACATCTTAAATTTTGAACCTTTTTTCTGCAGGGTTTGGTTGGAGTGATGGTAGCGGCTATGATTTCATCAACTGGCAGACAGGAGAACCAAACAATGGGAGAGAAGAATGTGTCGAAATGTATCCTGGCTCAGGCCACTGGAATGATAACGTCTGTAGTAATGCAAGACCTTTTATTTGCAAGGCTACAAAGAGTAAGAGCATTAAGTACTTATTTTTTGTAAGGTTTAAGATAAGGCTATCAGCAGAACTACCCATTATATTTGGCATCTAAAAATCAATGGGGCAAAGTTAAAATAACTGCCAAACGATCCCAAATTGTCTGTAAATTTACAATTCTAACATTGTAAGACAGAACTATCACTATATTTAGATTAAAGTACAAAAACAATTCACAATCAAAAATGATTTCTACTGCATTTTAACACTCTTTTTCATTCTATCAACAGTAAACTTCGAATCTGGCACCTATGGAGCACCAGAAGAACGTAAGCCTTAAAGGTCAACCACTGACCTTTCTTTACTATTTCTATCTTTGATGAAGTCCACAATACAACAAATTTCTCTTTTAATCACCAAAACTTTTCTTCATTATGAAGTGCAAACAACAAATGTAGTGAAAAAAAAAAAAATTCTCTTGCAGCGCCCCACTATTTTCTGGAAACTCATATGAGTCAACTTATCCCCTCATTCCTACTTTTGACTAGTGTTTTCCTTTTTCTTTTTCCCCATGGATATTTCAATGTTAATTCTGTGGGATACACTAACATAAAATGCCACCCCCTGAATATATGGCTTTGTCAACATAATCAGCCTGTTTGTCAAAACATTTTCTTATATTTTATCAGTCTTCATAATAGAAAGCTTTTGCTGAACATGGGAAGGCAATAGACAGCATCCACAGATCAATATTATAGAAGGTGTATAATCAATAGGGCATTCAAGTTAAATTTGCAGTTTATGCTGAAGTCTTAAAAGAGATGTTACTTCATCCTTGCTCTTTGCCCTTCTTACAGATTTTATAATAGAAAAAAGTGGTCAGAGATCTGAATGTTTAAATCTGAAGTAAAGACATACCTGACTAGCTTAGACAAGCAGATATGTTCTCTTAATGAGCAAAACACCAGATTTACAAGAGTGCATCATATATCTAGTGATGAGACTCAAAACTACAAAAAACAGCAGTAATAATGACAAACATGCACAAAGGGTTGAAATAACAGTACTGTAGATGGAGAAAAAAAAAAAAAAAAAACGATGGTTAATCTTTCAAATATTAAGAAACAATGTTATCCAGCACAGGTTCACTTGATTTGGGATTTACTGATAAACTAAAAAAAGCAAATCAATCAATGGGCAGTCTATAAAATTCGGAAATCAATAGGATGAAATTTTACATGATATCAAGACTATACATAACTCTAGTAAAATCATCTTTGCCATACCAGAGTTGAACCTTGGTAAGACTATGAAACAATATCTAAAAGATCTTGTCAATTAAAAAATAAAGCTTTGAGAAATGTGAGTAGTCAGCCCTCAAGTATCTTGGCTTTTTATACTTGGGGATATTGTTTCCATTTGTGAAAAACATAAAATCTTCATCAACATACACCAAAGTTAAAAGTTAGTCTTCCACGTGTCTTCTAATAAATATTTTCACCCGGTTTAATCTGGACATATCTCTTTGTTATCAAGATATTTTGATTGCATTCAAACCAACACAGGAATACACACAGAAGGAAAAATTACCCCCTCAGAACTTTGTTAGCAGAGATAAATATTGCTCAGTATCAATAGGTGAGGCAGGGATTTGAAACTGAGATAGCCCTCCTTACACCCAGTACTCACCATCGTCTAAAGTAATTACACCAATTTTGTTACGTATTTTTGCCAAAAGGCCAATAGATCAAGGCCCATATTACTCAAAGACATTTCCACACACTGTATGAGTTAAATAGCAAAATCTTAGGTTAACAATTCTTTCAAAAATATATATATATATTATCACAACAGGAACATCTCAAGAAAACAACACTGGCACCATTATTGGAATAGTAATGGCACTAATGATAATAGTTCTGGGTGGTCTGCTATGGCTTGCCCACTACTGTAGGAGAAGACCCCAACCTCTGGCAACAAGTGGAGCTTTTGGTTTTGATATTACAGTTTATTCTGGTGGTAAGTATTCTGGTATTCCTTTGCAAGTACAATACAAATAGTGTACCCAAATCCAAGCTGCATAACAAACGATAAAAATACTGTGCACATAAAATTAATTTGCTAAAGTCGCATATGTTTCATATCTTCGGTGCTTTTAACAAAATGACCTGTTATATGAGTACATATTATGATTACTTGTATTTACACATTCCCCCGTATAGTTGCAGTTTACTTGCTTTACACAATGAAGGGTTATTAACTAAATTGAAAACTAAAATTAAATCTTAATCCCATATACGACTAAAAAACTGCACGTACAATACCATTTCACAAAAAACAATAGCATGTGAAAAAATAAGGTAAAATTTGACAAACTACGATACACATTGTCGCTCATATTAAACCAATGGAATAAAAGTTAAATGACATTAAATGTACAGCCTACTTACCACATCTAGGAATAATCAAAATATGGCTCTTTAAAGCTACTGCAAATTTTTCAATTCAGTGGCTGAATTTACTTCCAACATGACATAAATAAGTTTCGTGAATACACCACACACCATGTCCTTAGGAAATGAAATATTTTTGTTTCTTGCAGAATAATTTGCCAGAAGTGATTTTCTTGTATTTTTGCTTCCAAATCAACAGGTGAAAATGAGTATCCTAAGGACATTAAATATTTTAATTTTTATTGAAATAATCTTTAAGACTTTTTTTCTTGTATTTTTTCTTTTTAATGCAGATGAGAATGAAAATGGAGTTCCCACCAACTCATTTCACTTGGATACAAATATCATTGAAGGCGATTATGAGGAAAATGTTACCGATGATGGTAGCGATGACAGTAATTTACAGTAGATGTTGAAGACTCATAAAAACACAGCCATGTCAACAAAGAAGATGCGGGCTACACATCACTGCCAATGACGACAACTCTGTGAGGACATCGAATAGTCCAAAAGAATATTTAAGATTACCTTGTTCAAATATAAATGTATCTATTTACTTATCAAGGCCAACAGACGAGAGACGACATCAAATGGTCTTAACTTTTACAGAAATCTACGAAGTAAATGTGACAATGATTCTGTAAGATCTTCGTGAATGGTATTTTCAATGAGCAACTCCAATTTGCATCGCTATATAATAAATCCTCCAAGTGATTTATGATATAGGAAAGCTTATATTTATTTATACTGTACAACAACCAGAATAATATGTAAAAGACATCCTGCTAAAGATCCATAAGAAAGTAAACCCCCAACAGACATTATGCATCCAGATAATTACAGCAGCTCCCATGACTATTTGGAAGGCTATGTTGGAAACATGACGTGATACCTTAGATCACTGAAGATCACATCTGCAAAGATCCACTTTCCATCTCAAAAATCCGTTAATTCTCAACTCCTGGACTGACTCAAGTAGCAGGCAGGCAACCCATGGATAACAAAGACTGAATAGGTGAAGTGATTTAAAAATAAACTGTAAAAATGTTTTTATAATAAAGGTTTTTTGTATAAACCCATCGGTAATATACATTTAAATTAATGATCCTGAATATTTCACAGACATATATGTATGCAACAAACACACACTTTACATATACTGTACAGTATACACAACACACAAACACACACACAATATAATATATATATATATATATATATATATATATATATATATATATATATATATATATATATATACAGACAGTCCCGGTTTACGACGGTTTGAGCACTGACGTTCGAGTTTATGGCGCTTTTCAAATATATTCATAAAAAATTATTTCCTGGGTTACAACGATGTTCCAGGTTTCGACGCTGACAATGCCCGTCCGACGGAAGAAATATGGCTCCAGAATGGCAGAATGGTTAATTTTGGAGGGTTTTCTGTTGAAAAACTCAATGTAAATGCAGGATAAATTGTTTTCAAGGCACCCAAAGGAATAAAAGTAAGGTTTTTTTACGAACTGATCGGAAGAAATATGCATCCAAGACAGCAGAATGGTCAATATTTGGAGGGTTTTCATTATGAGAAACTCAATATAAATGCAGGATTCATTGTTTTCAAGACACCCAAAGAATGATTAAAAGTAAGGTTTTCTTACGATTTTCGACGGTATTTCGGGCGACGCCAATCCGACGACGATCGGAAGAAATATGCATCCAAAACAGCAGAATGGTCAATATTTGGAGGGTTTTTATCATGAGAAACTCAATATAAATGCAGGATTCATTGTTTTCATGACACCCAAAGGATTAAAAGTAAGGTTTCCTAACGATTTTCGACGGTATTTCGGACGACGCCAGTCCGACGACGATCGGAAGAGATATGCATCCAAAACAGCAGAATGGTCAATATCTGGAGGGTTTTTATTGTGAAAAACTCAACATAAATGCAGGATTTGTTGTTTTCACGACACCCTAAGGAATAAAATTAAAGTTTTCTTATGATTCGCGACGGTAATATTTGGGATGACTCGGTGTCCAACGCATACGATGGAAGAAAATTTACATTCGCAGATTTTTTCATGGAGCAATATTCACTAAATTACTGATTTTTATTTTATTTTCATGACTAAAGACATTTTTTATGATGAAAAAAATATTTACTAATTTTAAAATATTAATATTGAGTAACCACAGCTAAGTATTGATAAAAGCTAAATTAAAATCCCGTGAAATCATAACACTGCTTACCGATGGAATCACTTCATTCAACCTCTCTCTCTCTCTCTCTCTCTCTCTCTCTCTCTCTCTCTCTCTCTCTCTCTCTGTTCTCAAATAATTCATGAATAATTTCACTTCTGCGATTTAAGTAAGGCCAAACGCCCATATCTCTCTCTCTATTGCATATATCCTTCAAAAAAATATCGATTACTGTATGTAAACATAAAAATATTCTAAAATCCCATCATCGCTTGTGTGACAATTTTTTTTTATTGCTTTTTTGAAGGCTTATGACGATACCGGCTCGGGGGATTAGAATTAGCCAATAACAGAGCTCGTAGCAACCCCTTCTCTCCCAGGTACACATGAAAACTGTTGTTAATAATAATAACTTTGAAAAACAAGCCATATTATCACATGAAATTAATAATACAGTATCTATAAACCGAATTACTGTATGTCTGTTATTATAAAATTAAGAAAAATTTCCGAAATTACGTCGGAACTCGGCAGCTTGTGGCAGATATAAACAAACCAGGCGCGCCTGGTGGTGTATCATGGTACTAATTACATAAACATTCTGAATGTTTATGTAATTAGTACTGCAATACACCACCAGGGCGGCGCCTGGTTTGTTTATATCTGCCACAGGCTGCCGAGTTCCGACGTATTTCGGAAATTTTTCTTCATTTTATGATAACAGACATACAGTAATTCGGTTTATAAATACTGTATTATTAATTTCATGTGATAATATGGCTTGTTTTTCAACAGCAGCAGCAGCAGCATGTGTGGGCTTTAAATGCTTTTAAATAAGCATGGGAAGAACGCCACCAACAACACCAACTAGTGGCAGCCGCCCAAAACTCTTTTTTCTACAAACATCATATGATTCATCGGGTCAGATTCCGGTTTGTTGTTTGAACAACATTTCGTGTTGAAATCCGATTATTTCGAGTTCTAGTACAGTCGAGGACCGGGGTTCTACTGTATATATATATATATATATATATATATATATAATATATATATATATATATATATATTATGTTATATATATATATAATTATATATACATATATATAATACTAACATACAGAAAAGTGAAACCCTTACATCTTTCAGAGAACTAATACGTGGTGGTAGATATTTACAATATATATAGTGAATATGCTTTGGAAACAGTACAAGCAAGCATACAGATTGTTGGACACCAAAACTTTACACCTGACAGGTGGCAAGAACAAGCAGGTGGATTTGTACAGTCCTTGGTGACAGAGGTCAAGTACTTTTGTTTTCAATACTGTTTTTGTATATGGGTGGCCTCACCCATTTTTCCCTCTTCCACTGCCAACTATTCCACTTAAAATCTACACATCTGACTCATTTATTGCAAAGTTAATGGATTGCATTTACACTTGCCATGACTAATCTTCATGTTATTAAAAACAATTTATTTTACAAAATTTGACTTGATAATGTTCCTTTCCCGTTCACTATTAAAATAGGCAATCTTTTTTGGCCCTGTCCAATTAATGGTACTGCTATTTTCACTAACATGTGCAAGCATATATAAAGCAGATTCAATTTCAATTCGTATCTCCCTAGAGAGCCAAGTGGTGAAAGTCACCCACTATCTTTTCTATACTACTTGTAGACCATTGTTCTCATCTTGGCAGACACAGAAGCACCTATTAATTATGATGCCCCTTGGGTGTATGTTGTTCACTCACAAGGTACGGTGAATTCAATATTAACAATATTTGGCTAAACATTTGTGTATATCAAAAAGTCACGTGTTTATAAGCAATCATGTATCATGTTGGAGATGGGTTGATATCGATTCTAAATACAGAGCTTGAATTTGACAAGCATACATACAGCAGAGTCGGTATAAACTTATCTCTCTTGATAGCTAGGTGGTCAAAGTCACTGTCTATCGTTCCTAAACCAGATCTTGGTTCTAACTTTGACAGGAACAGAAGCCCTTATTAACTATAACTCCCTACAGAGCCAGAATTTGACAGGTATACAGTATTTACAGCAGAAGCACTTATTATTTACAATTCCTCTTGGTGTAAGTTATCCCTAGGTTTTGGGAATTCAATATTAATACAGTATATATCTGTGGCTTAATGTTTGTGAAATACAAAATTCACATGTGTATAAATGACAAAATTCACACACACACACTATATCTATCTATATATATGCACTATATATATGTATATATATAAAAACACAATATATATATATACAGTATTATATATACAGGCAGTCCCTGGTTATCAGCAATCTGGTTTTATGGCTCTTGTCTACCGATGAAAATCGGCAATTTTCGGCCAAAAATTCGCCAGTAATCGAAAATCAGCGATTTTCGGCGCTTATACCCGATTATCGGCGCCGATAAGCGGAAATTGGTGATTTTTGGCGCCGAAAATTGCCGATTTTCATCGGTAGACAAGAGCCATAAAACCAGATTGCTGATAACCAGGGACTGCCTGTATATATAATACTGTATATATATATTGTATATATATATACAGTATATATATTGTATATATATACTGTATATATATATATATATATATATATATATATATATATATATATATATATATATATATATATATATATATACATACATATATACAGTATATATTTGTATATTACACACACACACATATATAAACATATATAAGCATACATACTGTACACACACACACATACATACATACATATATATATATATATATATATATATATATATATATATATATATATATATATATATATATATATATATATATATATATATATATATATATATATATATATATATATATATATATATATATATATATATATATATATATATATATGTATAAATTGTTAGTAGGTTTGGTTCCAGTTGGAGCCTCATGGAGCAAACCCAGAATGTCTGCCAAATGCTGCTTGATAGGCGACAATGATGGATCTTCCACTATGAATGCAGGAGAACTAGAAGCTTGCAAAGAGGCAGTCGGGCGCTCAACTGGCACCGCGCGCTTGACAGCTGGCGCCAAACTCTTGGCAACTGGTGCGTGGAGGTTGGCAGTGTGGGCACCTAGACGAAGAAGAAGAATGTTTCTTGACTAAGGTGCGCTTAGGCGCCAAATACTGGTGCTCTGAATAAGGACACTCAGGCGAAAGGTATTCTGGGCTGCACCAAGTACTGCAAAATGGTTGTGGGCTGAGAGGAGGATCTCTAACACATTTACACAAAACTGGTGAAGTCATGTCATCCTTATGTCTCTTCAGGGGACGGGACTCACCAGGGAACCGCCAATGACGCCTCTTGTTGGGATTGAATGTCTCAATGTCCAGAGACAACTGATGAACACTGATAGGGATGTCTTTCCAACAGCTATCTGCCAATACCTGCGAGTGTGCAACAGGTTCGACTGAGGGAGCGACTGGTTGTGGGCAAACCCAACCGACCTCCTTTGGACCTCCGGTATGTCTTATCCCAGGTTCAGGGGAGTGTGACAGGGACCTTTGTCTAGGAGAGTCAGCAGGAAGGAAAGCTACCTCCTCCACTGGCATTGGCACAACACTGTTCACTTGTCCATACGGACTTTTAGGGACACCCCTAATTCAGCCACTGGACTGACCACAAGATCTGGGTTGGAAGCATGGGAGCTAGGCACGGGAGTGGATGGAACAATATTTGGGGACTGAGCATGGGGAACAAGGCTAGAGGAGGGGAAGAAGGAATAGCACAATCATCTAGTACACTAGATTTCGGAGTGGGTTCTAAACTACAAGCCCTAACTTCAGCTCAAGAGGCCACCTTCTTTTTTCCTAACTCTATCTAGTTTTTCCACTGCCTTTCGTCGCAATTTTTACACTCCTCATTTGTAAGATTTTTCTATCACACTTATCCCCCACAATTTGAGCAGATAGTATGAGAGTCGTAAGAATCTTTAGTTAACCTGGTTTTGCAACCCTCCCTACAATACCTAATGCTGGAGGAACTTGAGTCTGACATGATTAAATGTCAAAAAGGTATGAAAAACAAAACTATCTGAACTAAGCGTAAAGGCTACACAGAAAAGTGAATACTTCACCGAATCCTGGAAGGATAGCCCAAAATAATTAAGAAAAAAAAAAAAAAAAAAAAAAAAAAAAAAAAAAAGTTGCTGCAAACATTCGATGTTGCATTGAAGGCCAGCATTAAAGAAGTGGCATCTTTCTGCTCTGTTGTCCCTCTTGTTCCCTGATAGTGGGCAGGGTAGTCACCTACACAAAAACAATAGAAGCGCTACCGCGATTTTTAAAATTTAAGCTGCCACACAAGTGGAAAAGTATGGCTGTGTAACTACTTGGTAAGTTACTTATATGAAGCAATAAATTAACATTACTGCTACTAAATTTCATAAATCATTTCAATATTTTTACATTACTAACATCATCATCATTCGAAAGTTCTTCTACCATACCTGAAATATGGCGTTACCTTCTCTCCTCAACAAACAATGGCCAGTCCACCAATATGTGCTCAACATTAATGGGTTATCACAATGGCCACATATTGGTGGACTCTCACCCCTGCAATAGAAACTTGTGCGAAAAGGAGATATTTATTCAAACATAGCCTGACTATGTTAGCCATATCATCACTTAAGTTACCTCACCTCAGGCTACCTTGTTCATGTGAGGAGTATACAGTCGACCTCCAGTATTCGCAGGGAATGCATACCACTATCCCATGCAAATAGCTGAAATCCGTGAAAAAAAAACACTAAAAACACTTATAACTGCCTATTTTGATAGTTAAAAACACCAAAAAAACCCTCTAAATATCCTTATACCTGAATATTTTGATGGTTTTATCACAAAAAGGTGTATTTAATCACAAAAATGATATGCAAGTACAGTAATTTGCGAATATTTTCTCCGAATTATGTGTACATACGTTCCACAAGTACAGTAATTTGCGAATATTTTCTCCGAATAATGTGAACATACGTTCCACAGAAAAATCTGCGAATAGGTGAAGCGGCGAATCCAGAACCGCAAATATGCGGGCATACACTGTACAGCATACTATTTAGTTTAGTTAAGAACCAGCCTCCACTAGGTTTAAAAATACTGTACAGTAGTATATTTGAAAACGATATGGAAAGATAATGAAACAACTTGTAGATGGGGAAACAGTACTATACCAACAATGAACAAACAGCAAACAGACAATGCTGCCTAGGAGTGTATGGATGATCTTGTGGCCAGCTCCTGCACTAGAATGATGAAAACTAAAACTTATAGCTAACTTATGCATGGGGGCTTTTGCCAAAAGACCTAACTCTAAAATACTTACAAAAATATTTATAAAAACACTTTATGCTTCAAAGCTAACCACAAATGGGGAAGGGGGACATTAATAATCAGGGCTGGGCAAAACCAGTCATGCCACTAAGGGACCATTCCTGCATGCTTGTAACACAATGGTGGGTGGATGCCCTTTTCTACGTAGCAGCAAACCACTGACACTTAGGAACTAAATAAAGCATTTTGCCTTGGATCCTTCACCTTCACTGATCTATTGTTCCCCTCTCTACCTGAATACCTTAGACTCTGACCCTTCTGCTACACGTTGGCAGAAAGCAGTTTGCCTTTCAAAATGCTGAGCATAAGATGAGGTCCTTCCTCTGCCCACACACCTGAGATGAATAAGCCATTCATGTATGACCCATTTTCCTCGGTGCATATATAAGCTGACACATTTTGGGAGGTGGAGAGTTCAGGTTAGGTCTAGGTCAGGTTAGGTGGGGGGAGAGGGGGTCCAAAGGGGCAAAGTCCAACTCCTGGTAAGAAACCAGTATCCTAGGTTAGGTTAGGTGTATCACTGCATTTCCTTTATAACTTACATAACTAGGTCAGATTAAGTGGGCAGGTTTAGGGCAAGGACCAGCAGCCAATGCGAGGTTAGATTAGAGTATATCCTTATACTGTCTAGCTACATTTTCATGTTTTATAAAATTTTTGTGAGTGTTATTGTTGACATGTATGAATTATGTATTTTTTCAACTGATTATGTTGTACTTCATGCACTCTCTGTCCTTCTCACCTTTCTCACCATGCATGGCACTTCTTTCTGGTTCTCCCTCACCCAAATTCACTGGTTCCCAACCGGAGTTGTCCATAATTGATGGATTAACAAGGCAGGGGAAAATGCAATGTGAGTGGTTTGCACCAACAATAGTTAGAAATGCATAACAACATGATAACCAATCAGAAAAATAAATAGCTCGTGCAACAGCCAGATATTTAAATGCAGTTTCATATTATCAATCATCTGTCCTCATATAGGCTATTCTTTTTTGGGAAATACTGCAGAATAGTTGTGCACACACCAATGCTACGCATGATGTATCATTGGGAGGGTTATGGGGGCAGAACCCTCCCAGTCAAGTTAAACCATACCAATTTATGTACTTAAACTATTAATCCCAATTTGTGCTGGAGCTAAGAAATGATATAGCCCACAACTACTTAGTGTCATGAAGTGAACTACTTGATGTCATTAAGTGAGTCATTTCATCACATTTAGAAACCTGACGAAATAAGGTTTGGATGAGTTACTCTTAACCTATGTGATCCTCTTGGTTATTCTAAGTATTAGCTCTGCACCTGTTTTTACCTTGGAAACTGATTTTTTCTACACTTTGAAGGCTTCTCATGCTGGCAGTGCATTTGTTTGTTATTGGCCAAATGGAATGTCCCTTCGCCGTGTTTAGTACTGGCCCCGGGGGCCCGGTACCCATACATTAACAAGTTATTGCACTTGCCAGACGGGATATGAACCGTTTGAAGCAGACGCACCTGTGCTCTGTCTCATGAAGATCGCGTATGGAAACCCCTTGTTGGATGGACTTCAGGGGTTAATTACAGGTTAATTACATTCATGCAACAAAAATTGAAGATAAATCCATAATTAGCAACCCAAAAAATGTAGAAAAAGTCAAGTTAGAAGGAAATCGCCGCTGCAGAGCTACTACTTAGATCTACCATCCTGTTGAATGTGATATTGGCCACATTGTCACTGTGTCACTGCAAATGCCTGGGTAGCCCATAATACCCCACAATACCTTACAATGAGAGGGAAAGACCACAGAGATAAAACCTTGGAGCAAATGCAAAGGGTGGGGTCAGGGCTACTGTAGTAGGCTAGGCATTTCTGTGGGAATATGCCCTAAACAGATTTACCTTTACAAAACCTCGGATGCTATACCCTAACCTGGCTGTGTGGGCTTTGCCCCCCTGGACCCCCTAAGTAAGTCATGACCTTTCACTCTGCATTCTACCCACTCAGCTTTCCAAAAATACATTAAATTCGGCTAAATCCAACTTTCACTCCCATTCAAGTTTTCCCAACATTCAAAGCTGCCAATCAGCCTATCAACCGGGGCTCCTCAGGGGACTGAAACAGATTAGTCAATAAGATATTGCCTTACAAAGTTCATGTAACCAAAAGTCCAGGCTACGGCAGGCCTAGGTCCGAAGATCCCAGTCTAGCCTTGTCAAAATTGGCTCTTGATATTGCCTCCTGATTATCTTTATTCAATGATATTAACAATAAAAAAAGCCTATAGGAAAAAAATTATGACATATGACATAAGACGTTAAATGAAACGGACCACACCAGCTTTGTCTATCCTAGCTCTGGCTAAGAGTAACGACACTTGGTCAGCTTAACCAAATTATGCGTTGATTTTATATGAATATTATTTCAAATCATCTTCCGTGATTGCCCAAAGATTATAAGGTGCAATAATCAAACTTACCTTCTTAGGAGAGCTGTCGATAATTAATATACGCTGACTAATAACCGAAACAACAATTTGTTTATAGTAAACAGCCGCCATAGTTTGTTACTGCAGCAACGCTAATGTAAAAATTTCCTTAAATAGCAAACAAACGCTTTCCTCAAGTATAAGAAAAGGGAATATTTATAGATAGTACTACAAATTTAACTGTTCATCTGGAACATAAATGTACGAAGACCTATCGCATTTTTTTTATTTCATTGTACACGTTACCAAGGAAAATGGTTGCACTGAACACTCCCATGAATTAGAATCAACATTAAGAAGCCGTTTCAAGGTGACACTCATTCTGAGATCCATTGGTAGTACAGATAGCATGTACCGGCAACCCAGCGAATTTTAAATGTTAAACCTATTACTGTTATGATTTCACAGTCCTAATTGTTGCCTACAAGTGAGTGAAATTTGTTTAGAGGCAAGACAAACCTGGTGTAAGGTAATATAATAGTTTTTTTTGTCGGCAATACATTTAACCTGATGGGAGTATTATTTACATTCTGTACTTCGTAGCCTAATGTAACTTTTGCAAGCCACAGTAATGATTAGGCCTATTATACAGTGCATTCAAACTTATGGCATGACACAACTGCATTGTTACAAGAGATGTTGGTGAGATAGTTAGGCTAGTATGTGATCATTTGTGCAAAGCGCTGAATGGCCTCATAGTGCCCAGCGCTAGGCCTGTGGCCTAAATTTTTTATTCCAGTTCCAATAAACCATTTGATATAATGTTATGCACAGAAGAGTAGTTGCACGTTTGTTCTGTTATTCAATCTCACACTAGGGAATCCAGGGAAAACTGTACCCCCTGAAAAGGTCGGGCATGTCTTCTTACAGCAGGTAAGGCTAATGGAAGGTTAGGGTAGGATGTATTTCAACCTGTTGAAATACATGGTAATTCTATGTATTAGCTCCGCACTTGTTTTTACCTTTTCAACTGGTTTTTTCTACAGTTTTAGGGTTTCTGATACTGGCGGTGCATCTGTTTGTTGTAGGCCAAATGGAATGTCCCTTCGCCATGTTTAGTACTGGCCCGGGGGGGGTTGGGTACCCATATGTTAACAAGTTATGCACTTGCCGGACGGAATATGAACCGTTCGAAACCGACGTGCCCGTGCTCTGTCTTGTGAAGGTCGCGTATGGAAACCCCTTGTTGGATGGACTTCAGGGGTTAATTACAGGTTAATTACACTCGAGCGCCAAAAATTAAAGGTAAATTCATAAATAGCAACCAAAAAACTGTAGAAAAAGTTAAGTTAGAAGGCAGTCACCACCGCAGAGCTACTATATAGTTCTACCGTTTGTTGTGCTATACAATCTCACAATAGGGAATCCAGGGAAAACTGTGCCCCCTGTAAAGGTCGGGCATGTCTTCCTATGGCAGGTAAGGCAAATGGGAGGTTAGGGTAGGATGTATTTCAACCTGTTGAAATACGTCTTTGATCCGCCTATAAGTACTATTATGTATATATATACAGGTCAGTTACAGTTTAGTTATAACTGGCTGACAAAATATTACTTTAAATTCTTGCAAAGCAAGTAAAATAACATAGGAAAACGTCAATTGCCATAGTCTAGCTCACCGGGGACAGCCGGCCTAGAATTATTACCATTATTATATGTGTGTGTGTGTATGTGTGTATATATATATATATATATATATATATATATATATATATATATATATATATATATATATATATATATATATATATATATATATATATATATAGTATGTATATGTATATATACATACATACACATACAGAACATGGATGGATTATTACGAATTTTACCGTAGTGTGTAAGTCTAAGGCTCTTGTATTAGGCTAGAAGTGATGTACTGATTTCAAATAAACTACCACAGAAACTATGTTAATAATGTGGCTTTCCTTCAAAGGTGAGCCATTGAGATGCACAAGTGCTGAAGCAGTATTGCTGAGAAGATGCCCTTAGCTTGTATTTGGATGAGCATGGTAAATATTTACAATATTTTGATTTATTGTTTACTTTATTTATTGATTATTACAATAGACTATTTTGGTTTTAATTATTGCATAGTTGTGAACAGAACTCAAAAGATGGAATAGTAGAATTTACAGTACTCCACCGTACCATCAAAGAGTTGCCTGGACAGAGGTGTCTGAAAGATTTACCAGTCCACCCGGTTGGACAGCTTTAAAATTATTTATGAATAAAAATAAGTGAATTATTTCAGTGTGTTATACACTTTTATCTAATCTACACTACACCTGGCCACTAGTGGTGCCATCCACCTCTGATGGTGGTCAAAAAAAGACTGTCGTGTGCTTGATGTACAGGAGTTGTCACAGAGGCTGGTGTTGAAGATTTTTAGCTCCAATTTCTGTCCACTGGACTTAGTTTAGCTATTACTTAAGGTACAAATAGATTCCTGAAGTCTGTTATTTATATCATTTATCTTAAATATGTCTATCAACTAACCTCTTATTTGATGTTTTTCTAGTGAGTACAATATGTCTCTCAACTAACCACTTAAATGATGTTTTTCGAGTGAGCACAAGCTGAGGTGGCTTCCTTTGATGTCAGGTATTAAGGGTTTGATTGCTCTTGCTTACACAGCTACTAATCTTTTAATGTCCCTCCGTTGAGATTGTGCCCAAGGGGAGCATAAATTTAATTTTGGTCATCTAGTGTTTTTATAAGGTTATCTTTTCTTTCTTGGTTCAGTAATATATTGATATTTAGTGTTTCCAAGTATCTGAGCTTTCTTTGCAACTTCAGTAAATAACTTAAAGGTTGTAAGTCACTATTGATAATGACATTTAGGTCTTTTTCGTAGTAACTGTACTTGTTCCTATGGGAATAAAAACTATTATCTTTTATGTAAGTTTTCCTCAGTTTGAGCTGGAATAGGCCTTTGTAACTTGATGACTTACCAGCCGTCATCAAGCTCTTTCTTTTGGGGTTTAAGGTGGGGAGAGGGAGAAAGCAGTCAGATAAAGACTACTTCTTGTGCTCTGATTGATCATCAGGTTTAAACATCTTTAATTTTTTTATTATATGTATGGTGGTGTGTTTTCGTTCAGCATGGAATTGAACACGAAAATAAACAGCAATGGGTGTGAAAGATATAAGTGGGGGCTTTGGCTGCCTTATGTCTTTTGTGTTTGTGTAACTAGTATTGCTGTCCTACTTTGGTTAAGTCCTGCAAAGAGTGTGCTGTTTAGTCTCCTTTGCAGTGGAGAAGTTTAGCAGTAGCATGCAAGGACCAAAAAATCTTTGCCAGTTTGATTCATAGGGAATTACTTGCCATTTGATATTGCTGAATCTTTTTGGCTACGTCCTCCTGGACAGCCTTAAGCTTGTTCGGCACTTGTGGTTCACCACTGCCTACCAATGCTTCATCTACATCTTCACTGGAGTACTGATAGATGTTTTCGTCCCTTGGTATTCTAAGTAAGCCCCTTTTTTTTGCTATTCCTGCTGCTGTTTCCATTATGGAACTCTGTATCAAGCATAAGTTATTCTCCCCTGACTCTTCTTCTTGCCTAGATACATCTGCTGTAGCCAAGGAGAGTAAGACGTGTAGACAGTTGAAGGTGAAGTAATGCAAGTGCATATCTCCTTCCTCTTTCTCCTCTTCCTTGTTGAGCTCTTCCTCTTTACCCTCCTCATCTTCTGCCTCTTCTTCCTTCTATAGGAAGAAAAAGAAGAGATCTTGGAAACATTTTGAACTAAAGTTCCTTGTTGAGATGAACGCCTTCCTTCCTCATGCGTTGTAAATGGCATTCACTTAACTGCTGGTGGGATGTCTGCCATAGGTAGGGTTGAAACTGGGTTCTGTGAGTGAGTTCATAAACCAGTGTCTTACACTTTCCTTCCAAAAACTTGAGGACTGTCCCAGACACTTCTCTGTTCTTACTTTTGTCAAGGTATGATAGAAGAGTCAGTGGTACCTTCTCAGTCAGCATTTATATGACCTCTGGAATATATGCATGCAGACAGCAGGTTCATGTGCAACAGGCTGCCTTTGTATAATATCACTGCATATCATGATAATCTGTGTGCATGCAATCACACAACCCTCAGGTAGTGCCTGGTTTGTCCAGAACCCTGGACGTGTGTTCATGATTCCCAGATTGTGCATGTGCAGGGGGTTTAGATGCAAAAAGTTGCCACATCATGATACTCCTGGATATCATTACAACATGTATGCCCATGATTGTGCAGACCCTTGACTGTTGCCTGGTTCATTTAGAATTCTTTGATTTTATATGTGCAACAGAGGCTTCATATATGGAAGGTCGCTGCATTATAATACCACTGAGTACTGTGGCAAGCCACATGCACGTGATCATGTAGACACCTGGGGTGTTCCTGGTTCATCCAACACTCCCAATGTGCATGTGCACAACAGCACATGTGAATGTTCATCTGTAGCTCTCCCAGTTCAGTTTTGGACAGTCATGAAAGTTTGCAGGGATGTGGGTCATGATTTCGAGTGATGAAAAGTCAGTTTCAACTCATAATTCAGTGATCGGTACTACTGCGTTGGTGTGTCATCCTTCTTTCTGGAGAGTAGCCAACTCATGCCTTAGGGAATCTTTTAAGACTTACGGGTTCTCTTTCAGAACCTCTTAAGGATGCTCTGATAGCTGTGGTTGCTGCTTGCTTGTGATGCCTTGTATCTAGCTAAGCCTTCATCCAACACTATAAAAATCTCAAGTACTGTAAAAGCTGAAGCATCATTCCATTTGCATGCACTGAGACATCGTTGGCCAAGAAAAATTCTGATACAAAACAACTGAGCAGCTTATACTACATACATTACATAGTAATACGTTCAAGTTTTCAGTTTTCTGGTATGTCAGTCTTCAAAGCTTACTTAATGTTAGAATGAATAAACTTGCAAAAACAGTAAGTATAATTAAAATAAACGAACCAGATAACTACAATACTTTGACCTTGGTTAGTACACATATTGATTACTGTAGTTATTCAGTTCATTTATTTTAATTATACTTAATGTATTTGCAAGTTTTTTTTTATTCTTTGCTACAATTAGTGGACTTGCTCACCTTCATTGGCACAAGTTCCTCTTAGCCCCTGTGATGAAAGCTGTTTTTCTGCCCTGAACCATGTCTTCAGACTGAGGGGCGGGGACCTCCCCTCTTTGGCAGAGTCACTTATTCTCATTGGAACTGTGAACAGTTGTGCCTGCCTAATTAGTTTCAGCCACTGGAATGGGATGTAGTTTTCCACAGCCTAAGTCAGGTACTAGGAACATGCCACTGATTGAGATATCCCCCACAAGACTTGTTCTGCTGCTTGTCTCAGCCTTGTTGTAGCATGTTGATGAGTTGTAAGGCCTTTTGAATCTTATCCGACTCTTGGAGGGGTTATTTGGGAGTTTGTGTCAAAAACTCAAACCCATCTGTTTTTGCAAGAGAATTGAGAATCTCTTGGCCCTGTTCCTCTGAGAATTTGTTAGCAGGGAGTCAGATAAGATGCTTTTGTCTCCTGTGTCACTACCTCATAAGACCCCAACCTCTTAGGTTAGTACCAGGGTCTCTTTGTAGTAGTGCTGGTAGGTACTGTACAAGAGAGTGGTGTCCAGAACACCTGATTTTTGGGTTCATGAACCAGTCAAGTGGATATTCAGTTTGGCCTGTGAAGATAACACTCATCCAGTCCAGGCAAGAGCTCATAAAGCTAAGGACATTGGATCTTACCAAGGCATTCTGAGGCTTTTTGGTTCACAGTTAATGAGCACAAGTGTCAGACAATGTCAGACTGCTGTTATATCATTTTACATAGGATTTGTGATGAGACACAAAGGGTGGGTGGCAGCTTTGAAGCTTTATTCAACACTACCATAATATACTTGTACATATTCACAAATAAACCCAAACCATTTACATATACTTTAACCAGAAGCAAGACTGAACCCTGACACACTTAGCATATACATGCCAGTATGGTCATCATAAGCAGTACAAACAAAAACAGTGCAAGAAACAATAGAACTATGCATTGTGTGGTGTTGCCACTACACAGTACTGTTATTACAGGGATGTCTTCCACTAATCCTTGGACTCTTCTCTTTAGGACCAGCGGTGGCTGTTCAAGAGGTTGTGTAGTCTAAGCTCCTTTTGAAAAAAAAAAACTTTCCTAAGGTACTTGGATGTCCTAAGGCTAGATGTTGAATGAGTGAGTGAGTGGCATACACTCCCTTCTTCCATCTTCCTTCCTCTCTAAGGCAGCCAGGGTAGCATTTGCTGGATGGGTTACAATGCAGGTAGACTTCACAATCAGGCATCCCATCTTTTGCTCACAAGGTGAGACTCCCTTCACTCTCCTTGTTGTCCGCCCTGTGCTACCCTATCTTTAAGGCAGCACTTGGTTGTTTGAAGTTTTCCTTGAGTAAGAGTTCAGATCTATCATGCTCTTGTTCAGGGTCCTATCAGTCTTGCATCCCTGTGCCAGTTTGTATAAGGATACAGGATTCTTTGCTTCCCTGTTCATGATCTTGACCTGGAGAATGGCATTTCTGCATGGAGATTCAACTTTCCAGTCAGTCATAGATGTACAAAGCAGGGCCTTTTGTTATAATCCCATCTCAACCACCCCATATACTCCCTGATGCTGAAGGGAAAAGTGCTTGATGACAGAAAGTGAATGGGATGTTCCCTTCACTCACCTGCCTACTGCCAATAAACTTATCCTGTTCTAAGTTTCAACGACCTTTTCTTCATCACACTAAAGAATATGCCTTCATAAAAGCCTCTGGTTTTCATATCTAGGATAGGTGTGTATTACCTTAAAAATTCGTTATAATCCTTGACACCTGGTTCATACTTGGCACTATGGTTTTTATAACCTATGTACGTAATTATTTTGTGCTACTATCAAAATTGAATGGCGTCTGCCATTTTTACTAATAATTTATTGCTTTCTCAAGGTCATCTTGCAGCTGTTTTAATGCATTGTTATCATCATCACTGATATCCAATTTTCTCATTATTAAACTTTCCTATGAGTAAAAAGCCACAATAATGTAACTGAGAGACTGTATTAGTTGGCTGAAGAGGACTGTTGTGCAAACAGTCAAAAGCTTCCCTCTTATCCCTTTAGTATTTTGGAAAAATACAGTCAAGTTGGCTGAAGAGGACTGTTGTGCAAACGATGGAAAGCTCCCCTGTTTTATCCTTTTTGTATTTTGGAAAAATACAGTCTCTCATTTACATTATTGTGGCATTTTATTCATTATTTCCGATCACAACACAGCATAGTGATGCACTACAGATAAACTTCCTTATTTCGCCAGTAAGCCCTAAGCCCAGGACAATTATATAGATAACTAAGGGCACTGCTTGTGACATTTTACTGACAGTAGGTTGCCCCGTTGATAAAACTCTTTGCTTTCTATTACTTAGCCAGTCATCTATCAAGTCTATTCCTTCTTTGATTCCTAGACTCCTTGCTTTTCCTTTCAACTTTCTCTGCAGCACCTTGTCAAATTCCATACAGAAATATGGCTAGAGTATCTAAATTGCTCTACTTTTATCATATGTACTAAACATGTCATAGAAGTCTAATAGGTTGGTCAAGCATAATCTTTTATTACAACATGCATGTTGACTATGTAGAATTTGATAGTTATTGTGAATGTCTCATGTCATCTGATGTGATAATTTTAGTATCTTCCCAGGAACTGATATCAGGCCCAATAGGTCTGTAGATCCATCATTTATGCATAGACCCCTTCTGTACTATTGGTGCAGTTTTTTTTTATCAATTTCAAACCCTTCACTGCTTTTCTTTACTCCAAGGTTGTTTTTTAAATGTAATGACAGTAAGGAGCAATTTCATATGCTTGTATTAGTACCCTCATGCTACCTCTTCCTCTTTACCAGTAGCCAGCCCCTCCCCACACACACACATGCGCTCTCTCTCTCTCTCTCTCTCTCTCTCTCTCTCTCTCTCTCTCTCTCTCTCTCTCTCTCTCTCTCTCTGAAGGTAGTAGTCTATGACGTAACATGGAATACATATCCAGTATTGTGTGTTAAGCCTTGTGAGGAACTGCTGGAATCTTTCATTTGGTTTAAATCAAAGTGTCTTTCAATTCTCTTTTGACATAAGAAGTGTGGATATCTTATCTTCTTCAATAATAATTTACTTCTGTGACCAATAGGGAAAGGTATTACAGCTGGGATTGGGGTTTATATTCAGAACTAATAGTGGGAGCTGTGATGTGATCATCAGTTGATTTGTTACCATCGAAATACAGACATCACCTTCTATGTATGAGTGAACAAGGAAGTTGTCTGGTGATAGGTGGGTAAGAGGAGGGGGGGAAAATCCCTCTCACTCTCATCTGCTATTGCTGAGCACTTTTTATTTGGCTGCCACCAAGTCATGATGTCTTGCTGCACTCTGTCAATTAACAAGTTGAAACTTTTTTTTTTCCAGTAGGAATACAAACCAAAACCTTTTATGTTGGAATTCTGTATTCCTAAGGGCCTGCTGGGATTGGTCAGTGAGATTCCTTTGAGGCTATAGCGGGGGGGGGGGGGGAATGGGAGGTAATTCCTTGTGAAGGTTCTCAGAGAGAATGCAAGTTACAAGAGATGTGAAACTGTAAAATTTGTTGCAGTTATGAATACTGTTCATAGTATTAGTTTTTAACATTGTTTACTGATTATAAATTCACTGTGGTGATATTGTTCTCATTTATAAATGTGGACTAGTGTTTAACATTGTGTCATAGAATTTTATCATGAGTCCTTGTAATTTTTAACAAACTATTTAATGATGGTGGCCTTAGTGACCTTAGCAGTTACGATGTCAGATACCTAATAATTCAGTTCATTGCAGGGAAGGCCAAGTTCTAAATGTGCTGTAAGATATATTTTTTCCCTGGTAGGTTCAACTGTATAAGTCAGCCCTCAGCTTCCAGACCAATCTGAATCAGGGGACTTTTGTTGACGAAGTCTGTGTGACGAGGGCTGTGACCTTGATATAATTTCTTGAATGGGAAAATATTTGTTGGTGATGGCTTGATAAATGTTGATCTCAGCTTTTCAATGTTTTTGACCTCAAACCATCCTGGCAGACCAATCAGAGTTCAGATGTAAGTCTGGTTTGGCTGATCAAGTTTTAACTCCCTTGCATTTGTAAGGAATGGGTGGCAGTAATCTGTGCAGCTGACACGGGGGCGGGGGGGGTTTACTTTTCCCCACTGACCAATGTTTGCCAACCTTAAGGGAGACAACCCCCTCCTTATAAGAAGACTCATCCTCCTAAAACATTTTTTTCAATTGACCCACACAGGATAGGTGAACTAACATCCTCTCAAAGGGGTGATTTGTTTTGTTAGTTGCTGAAGCTTTTTTTCCAGTGGAGTGAAGACTCCATCAGAAACCCTAAATGATTGCCATTTCTGTTAGCTCAGGTGTATAGCACTGTATCACCATATGATGAACTATTGGACAAGAAATGAATAACGTCCCTTCATCCAGGGTTGATGAAGACTCTGCTCCTGCATGAGATGAGAGCATTGTTATGCTCAAATCATATGAACATAATGTTTAGCATTTCAAAGGCAATCACCACAGACCAAGAAGACAACTGTCTACTCGATGTGAACAGTATTTGACTTGACTTTCAGATGTGAAACACTGGAAAAACCATGCATTTTTATATAAGTAACTTAACCAGTAATTACTTGGCTAAGAGTTTCTAACTCGATGGCAGCTTCAGTTTTGAAAATCACGGTAGCAGTAGTCTTTTATTTGTGTAGGTGACTAACTCCGCCCACTTTCAGGGTAAGAGGGAGGAACAACTCAGCCAAGAGCTTCACTTTTGTTTCTGCCGGCTTAACAGCAACATAGTGTTAAGAAAGCAGCTTGATTTTGGTTTTCGGCTTGAAATCTTACCATTTGGTGAAGTATTTTTTGCTGCGGTAGCCTTCGGATTTCGTATTGGATTAGTTGACATTGTTTTTTCCCTATTTTTGACAATTGTTCTCCTAGGAGGCTTACTTATTTTGACATTTTTAGCTAGTGGACTATGTCAGACTCGAGCGCATCAAGTATTAGGTATTACAGCAGAGGCTGCATCACTGTACTGTATTTCCTTAACTAAAGCATGTTATGACTCTCACACTTTATGTATGACATGTAGAAGACAACTATGCTCAATTGACTTGACCTGGGATGAAAAAAAATGGAAGACAAGCTTCTCACCTATCTGAATTAGAAAGGGATCCTAAGAGGAAAGTGGCTTCTAGAGCCGAAGTTAAGTTAGCCACTCAAGACATGACTCAGGAATCTAGGAGTGCTGATATTCCTACCGCCTCTTCCCCTGCTAAAGTAATCTCTCCTATTTCCAGGTCTCCACTTATACCATTGATCTCTGGTCCTGGCTCCCATGCTCCCGACCTGCTCACTACGCCAGCCTTGAATCAAAATTGATAAGAAGTTCAGTATTCTTGCTAGCACAGTGGCCTAGATAGGGGCATCAGTGCATGTCCTCATAGACAAATTTAGTGAAAAGTGTTCCAGTGAAGTGTTAGGGGAGGAGGTGGCTGACCGTCCCATGGACTCTCCTAGGCATACTCCCATACTACCATACTCCCCCAGCCCTGGGAGGAGGCATACTGGAGGCCCAAGAGAGGTCGGTAGGGCCTGCCCATGGGTAGTCACACCTGTGATGTCCCAGGTGTCGACAGAAGACAGCCGTTAGAAAGGCGTGTTTGGTGTTCAACATCTCTCGTCTAGTTCAGGAGATTCTAGCCCTAGTCACAGGCGCCAGTGGAGATTCTTGGACGAATCGTCGCTCAGGGACCAGTCCCCTCCATCCCACAGCAAGAGGTTCAGAGAACCGTCTGGTAACCCCAAACCATCATGCAGCAAGTTCGACAGTCCTGAACGTTTTTCCTAGTTGGAGTGCCAGTCTGTAGCTCCCAGACCATCATCAGTGTCCCACAAGCGCTCTAGTTCTTTGTCCAAGCGAGTCTCTTCTTGCGAACATCCACATTCTTCATCCAAGAGTCCAGCAGGGAGTGAGGAGCGCCCATAGGCAGCTGAGCACCCCCTCGTAGCTGAGCGCCCAGTAGAGAAGCGCCCAGTAGCACCCACGCACCACTTGGCACCCAAGAGTCCTTCAGCGCCATTGCATTTTCCATGGTTGAGTGCCCAGATCATTTGGTGCCCACCCCTGTTCTGTTGTCTTCATCAAAGCGCCGTGTCTTCTCCGTCTCACTTGATTTGTACTTTTCCGTTAGGGAATATGGATTTGACAACACCTCCCAGTGATAGACCCTTCCTTGGTGCCACTTCAGAAACAGTTAGACAGTATTTTGGGTCTTCTTAAGAAGTCGACTTCTGTAGTAGTGCCCGAAGATCCTTTGCTGTCCCTGATCTCATCGGAAGAGGAGGATTTAGGACAGGATTCCTCTCCTTCGGCTTATGCTGCTTTGCTGAAGCATTTGTTACTAAATTTCCCAGATTTCTTCCGTCCAGCAGCTCCTACATCTCCAGCTTCCTCATTTATAATGAGTGACCAGCCTGCTGATTCATCCAGACATCTAAAGGTGGTCCTGTCATCCTTGTCTAAGAAGGCTATGGGGGAGGTAGATAACTGGCTTTCAGAGAAGAGATGTCAAGGCAAAACGTGCTTCATTATTGCGCCGTCTCATGTATCGGCTAGAAGGTATCATTCGTATGCTACTGGAGAAGCTCCCTCTTTGGGAGTAGCTGCCTCCTCCCACGGGGACTTCTCCGGACTCATCAACTCAACCCCTAGGTCTGCCTTTGCTTCTGCAAAGACTATGTTCTCTGTGTTGGAGATGTACCATTTACTGAAGAACTTGTTTAAGGTGTTTGAGGTTCTTAGTTTTTTGGATTGGTCCATATGGGCCTTAGCAAAGAAGATATGAGATTCTTCGGATCTTCCACAGGATATTGCTGCTGATTGGCATAGTGTTCTCTCCTGTACCAATAAAGCTGTCAGGTATGGTTCAATGGAGATATCTTCCCTTTACGCCATGAGGATCCTGAAAAAGAGGGAGCTCTGGATCTCCTTTGCATCTAAGGCCATGACTTCTTCACATAAGTCAGCACTTCTTTTCTTGACCTTGGATAATATGCATCTTTTCACGCAAGCAGTGGTAGAGGAAGTTGCTTCTCATCTTCACAAGAAATCGACACAGGACATGCTTACTCAATCTACAAGATGCCCCAGAGAGTAGATCTCTCCCCCTTCCAGGTCTTCTCCTCTTCAACCTCAGCCCTTTCGAGGCGGCAGGCAGAGGTCACAGCCAAGACTACGAGCAACTGTGCGTTTTGCCTCTCGTGCAATCAAGAGATCCTCCTCTAAACCTGCAGCTCGTAAGTGAGGACTCGGTCTTTCATGCGCCTGTGGGGGCCAGACTCCAACTTTTCTGGGGAAGTTGGAGAATGAAAGGGGCAGAACAGTGGGTGACCCAAGTGTTGAGGGAGGGATATTCCATCCCCTTCAGAGAGAAACCTCCTTTGTCCAGCACCCCTGTCAAATTGGTGGCCTACTCCATAGGATCAAAGAGGTATTTAGCCCTCTCGAAAAAAGTATCTTCACTCCTTGAGAGGAAAGCAATAGAAGTGGTGGACAATATCGGTTCCAAGGGATTTTACAACAGGCTTTCTGTGGTACCCAAAGACACAGGAGGATGGAGACCAGTACTCGATGTAAGTGCACTGAACTTTTACATAACTAACACGAAATTTCACATGGAAACAGTTCAGTCAGTCCTAGCATCTATTTGTCAAGGGGACTGTATGATCTCTCTCGACATGAGAAAAGCTTACTTCCACATTCCCATTCAGGAGGACTCGAGGAAGTAGTATCTGAGGTTCATCTTTGGGAATCAACTTTTTCAGCTCCGAGTGTTATGTTTCGGCCCATCAACAGCACCACAAGTCTTCACCCAAGTGTTCACCCCATTAGCCAACTGGTTTCATTTACTGGGAGTCAATATTTCTCTATACCTGGACGATTGGCTGATTTTTTCGCCCATGAAAGAGAGGTGCATGGAGGACCTTCAAAAGACTTTTTTAATGACGCAAGATCTGGGTGTGCAGTTGAACCCTCAGAAATCCCAACTGACTCCTTCTCAACAGATTCTTTATTTGGGGATGAAGATTGATTCTCAGAATTTTCAGGCTTCTCGATCCCCCCAAAAGAACGGGACTGCCTGAAGAAAGTCAACCTTTTCCTTTCTCTCCGAACATGCTCAGCCACTCAGTGGATGAGTCTCCTTGGCACTCTGGCATCCATCGAACAGTTTGTGAGGTTGGGAAGGCTGCATACGAGACCTCTGCAATTTTTTCTAAGTCAGTTGGGATCAAACCATAAATCAAGACTTGTGTATATTCCTGATAACAAGAGATAAAAGAGCACCTGTGTTGGTGGAACTCCGCAAGCAGACTATCGGAGGGAAAATCTCTATCCGTCGTGAACCCCGACCTAGACTTCTTTTCCGACGCTTTGGATCTAGGTTGGGGAGCTCTCCTGGGGGGAAAAGAAGTTTCAGGAGTGTGGTCCCAACAGGAGTGAAGTCTTCACATCAACCTGAAAGAACTAAAAGTTATCCACTTGGGACTGCAACACTTTTCAAAAGTCCACAAAAAAGCAGTAACGGTACATGCAGACAACACCACAGCATTAGCGTACATCAGACTCCAAGGGGAAACCCACTCATTCTCCCTTTGCGAGACAGCCAGAAGTCTCCTTCTTTAGGCAGATAAAAATCGAACCCAGTTGTTAACACGTTCCATTCAGGGAAAGTGTAATGTATTGGTGGACTCTAGACTGGTGGGTATGCGCCAACCTTTGGAAATTGTGGGTAGAACCGATGATGGATTTGTTTGTGACGTCCAGAAACCACTGTCTTCCCCTGTTCTTCTCACCCTTTCCAAATCCTCCAGCCTGGGTAACAGATGTGATGGTGCAGGATTGGTCCAAGCTGGATCCATATGCCTTCCCTCCATTCAGGATGATAAGGGAGGTCCTTAGGAAGTTCCAGACACACCAGAACACCAAGATAACCTTTATAGCTCCTTTTTGGCTGGGAAAGGAATGGTTCCCAGAACTCCTCAAACTACTAGTAGACTTCCCAAGACTCCTTCCGGCAATCCCAAGGCTACTCAGATAACCCAACTTCAGGAGTTTTTATCAGGACACATCCACTCTGGCTCTGACAGGGATTTTACTGTCTGCAGTCTCTTGGGAGTGAAGGGCTTTTCATGAGCTGCTGCAGAAGCTATCACTAAATGTAGATGACAGTCTACTAGTGAAGTCTAC